>NC_080389.1:48317662-48617662 GCF_028751815.1 Salvia miltiorrhiza
CAAGATGAAGGCGCTATTGGGAGCCCACGACGTTTGGGAGATCGTGGAGAATGGCTACGAGGAGCCGCAGGACGAGGCCGCACTATCCCAACAACAAAAGGATAGATTGCGAGACGCGAGAAAGAGAGACAAGAAGGCTCTCTGTCTCATTTATCAAGCGTTGGGGGACGACGATTTCGAGAAAATCTCGAACGCGAGCACTGCCAAAGAAGCATGGGAGAAGCTCCAGAACGCATGCAAAGGAGCGGAGCAAGTAAAAAAGGTACGACTTCAAACTTTAAGAGGAGAGTTTGAGTCTTTGCATATGAAAGAGTCCGAATCGATTTCAGATTATTTTTCAAGAGTCTTGGCGGTTTCTAATCAAATGAAAAGAAATGGTGAAAAATTGGAGGATGTAAGAATTATGGAGAAAATATTACGGTCACTAACCCCAAAGTTTGAGCACATTGTGGTGACGATCGAAGAAACTAAAAATTTGGAGGAGATGACAATCGATCTTTTGTTGGGGTCGTTGCAAGCATATGAGGAGAAACAAAAGAAGAAGCAAGAAATTTCAGAGCAACTTTTAAAGATGCAAGTAAGCCCGAAAGAAAAAGAAGAAGGTTCGAGCAATGGCTATGGACAGTCTGGGAGAGGACGTGGTCAAGGACAAGATCGAGGCAGAGGTCGTGGACGTGGACGAGGACGAGGAGGCTTCGTCAACAGTAGTGAAAGAAAGGAGTTTACAAATGGTCGGGGGAGGAGCAACCCGCAGTCGAGGTACAATAAATCTTCGATAAAGTGTTATAATTGCCATAAATTTGGGCACTATGCTTCCGAGTGCAGAAGTGAAAAAGTAAGGATTGAAGAGAAGGCCAATTACGCCGAAAGTACAAATCAAGATATTGGTAGTGTGCTTCTGGCATATAAAGGAGAAGCTGGAAGACAAGATGACACGTGGTACCTCGACACTGGTGCTAGCAATCACATGTGCGGGAAAAGAAATATATTTGTGGAGCTCGATGAGTCGGTAAGTGGCAACGTCTCCTTTGGTGATGAATCTAAAATTCCAGTTAAAGGAAAAGGAAAAATTTTAATTCGCTTGAAGAATGGAAATCATGAATTTATTTCCAACGTTTATTACGTGCCCAATATGAAAAATAATATCTTGAGTTTGGGACAACTCTTGGAGAAAGGTTATGATATTCACATGAGAGATTATAACCTTTCAATAAGAGATGGCAAAAATAATCTTATTGCCAAGGTGCCAATGTCTGAAAATAGAATGTTCTTATTGAATATTCGAAATGACATGGCAAAGTGCCTAAAAGCGTGTTACCAAGATAAGTCTTGGTTGTGGCATCTTCGGTTTGGGCACTTAAATTTTGGCGGTTTGGAGTTGCTGTCAAAGAAGGAGATGGTGAGAGGTTTACCATCCATCAAGCATCCCGATCAACTCTGCGAAGGTTGTCTACTCGGGAAGCAGTTCAGAAAGCCATTCCCAAAGGAGTCAAGCTCAAGAGCTCAAAAGCCACTGGAGTTGATTCATGCTTACGTGTGTGGGCCAATAAATCCAAACTCCCTCGGTAAAAATAATTATTTTCTGCTATCCATTGATGATTTTTCTAGAAAAACGTGGGTATATTTCTTGAAGCAGAAGTCAGAAGTATTTGATGCATTCAAGAAATTCAAAGCTGCCGTGGAGAAGGAGAGCGGACGACAAATCAAGGCCATGAGGTCCGATCGAGGCGGAGAATTCACGTCAAGGGAGTTTCTAGAATTTTGCGAAGCAAATGGAATTCGACGGCCCCTGACAGTTCCGAGATCCCCCCAACAGAACGGAGTGGCAGAAAGAAAAAATAGGACAATCATGGAGATGGCGAGGAGCATGCTAAAGACGAAGAATCTGCCTAAAGAGTTTTGGGCCGAAGCAGTGGCGTGCGCGGTGTACTTGTCCAACCGATCGCCGACAAGGAGCGTGTGGGGAATGACTCCACAAGAAGCCTGGAGCGGGAGAAAGCCAGGAATTTCCCACCTAAAGGTATTTGGAAGTAAAGCCTACGTGCATGTACCAGATGAGAGAAGGAAGAAGCTCGATGACAAAAGTGAAGCATTCATATTTATCGGGTACGACTCTAACTCTAAAGGTTATAAGTTATATAATTCAAATACCAAGAAAACAGTGATAAGTCGAGACGTGGAGTTCGACGAAGAAGGAGGTCCAAGTGGAGTATGTGAAATCACAAGATCAAGTTGCCGATATTTTTACCAAGCCGCTCAAGTTCGAGGATTTTGTGAAGTTCAGAATTTTGCTCGGGATGACAAATCAAGTTTAAGGGGGAGTGTTGAAATATAAACTTGATTTGTAAGTAAAATATTTTGTAAAGAAATATCTAGAATATAGGAAATAAGTAGAAAAATCTATAACCTAAGATATTTAATTAATTATCTAGACTATTCTAGCAAATGAGTAGTCCTAGACTATTCTAGTAGCTAAAATTAATTAACTAGTCTAAAATGGTGAGCTATATCACCGACCTATGCCACTATATATATGTGTGCATTTGTATTGTTGGGATTGTGAAGAAAAAAGAAAAATTGGTTACTATTGTTAAACTCTCTCTCCAAATACACACGTCCACATCTTAATACACTAGTGCACTTACTCCAAAATCTCTCCAATTAACTTCTCCAAATTTCCTTTAGCCAATCAAATAAAATTCTCCATTTATATTCTTAAATTCCAACAATAAGCTGTAAAATTAAGCTCTAAGAGCTTATAAGCTCCCAAAAAATAAGTTCATCTACCCAACTTATTTTCTCATTTTCTTATAAACAACACTCATTTTACAAAAAAAACTCAACTATAATTTTTAATTTATTTTCATTATATATCATGCTAATTTGATCTATTTTTCATTTTCTCTCTCTAACAAAAATTTTCTCTCTCTAATTAAAAATTCTCTTTCTAACTTATAAGTTCAATTATCCAAACACTTTGACAATTTATAAGATCTTTAAAAATTACATCTTATAATTAAGCTCTTGAAACATCTTATAAGTTACAAGAGCTTATAAGCTTTTTAAAATATGCTTAGCCAAACATCTTCATAGTCCAAAAATAGATATTAAGTTCTTTTGTGGACGTCCCAAAAAAGAAAAATAGGAAGTTTTTTCGTGGACGGATGAAGTATTATTTAACTTTTAAATGATAATTAAATTGGTTTAAATTTTATATATATGGAAAAAATATATAAAAACATTTTCCCGTATTGCACGATGAAATTGGAATATATAGAAGATTAGGTGTCCTCTGAAGTAGAAAGTATAATTACCGTGTAAGGAACTAATGAGGTAGAAAATGATGGATTAGAGTGTAAGGCACATCAGATGTAAGTACAAAGTAATCATAAGAATAGTAAGTAGCATATTTTTTTTTATTCTGGTAAACGCACAGTAATACTACTTTCCTCTATTAAGTAACTAGTAAGAGCTGGGCCACAAACCCATTTTATAATATATAAATTATGCTCCCATTAATTCTAGGGAGGTTTTCTATACTACCCAACTCCTCCAAAATACATTTCAAAACTACCCACTTTTTTGAGCTAATTTAGCCCATGACCATTTCATTTGTTTATTATTATTTGAGTTGCTACTGTTGCTGTGTACTGTCAGACAAGTACACCAATTATTGGTTATTGGTAGTTTGAGTGATATTGTTTTCCGTGTTTTGTCCACTGATTGGAAAATGTTGTAACATGTACCTTTGCGCATTTAATTATTTCTTTGCGGAAATTTAGTGCGCATAATCCATATTAATTGAGCCACTATGTGCATAGTCTATAAGAGATCTTTGCGCATTAAGTTTCTTTTCATTGCCTAAATCGATGCGCAGACTTCTTTGCGCATAGAATTATATGCGCAATTTTAATTTTTATTCTGTTACACGTGGAAATATGGTATAGCTGTAAGGGTAATGGTAGATTTCATGTGAACGATTTGTCAACATCAAGAAGGTACACTTAGTTCACGGGAAATTATTTCATACGATGAAGGCACACTTAGTTCACGGGAAATTATTTGATACGATGATATTTGGTTTGTTGGTGGGCAGGGAACACAAATAATTGTGAAACCTTGTAAATGAACAAAAAAAAATGTCGTGGAGAGCTGGAGAACTCACAAATTGAAAGTTTCTTTGCCCCAAAATCTAGGAACTGAAGCGAGCTACAAGAGGTTAATATTTCTCATATGTAGATTATTATGTAATATTTAATTGCTACATTATGCGCTATTTTTAATTTTATTGAGGATAATCATGAAATGAAACTTAGTTTAGATTTATTAATTATTATTATGCATCTATGTATGCGTAATACATTATGTTGCTAAATTAATTTTGTTAGATGTAAAAAATTTGGTGTATCGTAGATGATAGTTTGTATTATGTGATATATCATCATGAAAAATTTGTTGTTTAATATTTCGGATGTTGATGTTGATTGTTTTATTATTTGGTGGATAATATCCTCATGAAAAATTTGGTGTTTAATATTGTCATGAAAAATTTGGTGTATAATATTTCGGATGTTTATGTGATATACCCTCATGAAGGCAAAAATTTATTATTGAATTATAATGGTATTTGTCGTTGTCTCTTCGTAGATGGCGGAGTGGAAGAATATTATCGTAAATTATGGAGGATATTGGAATGATAATCTTTATAATGGCGGCAGTGCTACCTTTTGCTATGTTCGAGCTGATAATATAAATATTCTAGAGTTGCGGCAAAGTATTAATTATTATTTGGTGGCAAACTCCTTGAATCCAAACTATGATCTTTATTATTTGTCAAGAACTCGCAGTGGTCGGCTGATTCGTCCCTTGTTAATTAATGATGATCAACTTCGGCTGTTATGCACCAATGAGGTCGAGCCACAAGTTTTTGTGACTGACAATGGAAGGAATTATCCGTCACAGCGTGATGTATACCGACCTTCCATGGATATACCTAGTCCATCCACTTATGAGCAGAATCCATCGCATGTTTCGTTGGATGAGTCCATTGCACATCAAATGGCAGGATTTGATTGGTTTGCAGATTCAACGCCTAATTCCACCCGGAATTATGCGTCAGGAGGACCATCTGGTGTCGATGACATTGATGATGAGGAGTACATCCCATCAACAGATGAGGATGAGGATGTACATGAGGATGAGGAAGAAGAAGAAGCTGATGAGCGGGCCTCTGTTCGAGTTGATTATGGCACGTTTGCTGAGCATATTGCGTGGATTCGCCGAGAGGGGGGAATTGGACAGCTGATGGCTATGATAATGCAAACAAACCCACGAGGTCTAGCTGAAGATTTAGGACAACAAACGGCGCAGGAGATGAGCAATTGGTTGGTTCCTGTTATTCCTGAAGATTTTTCAGAGAACCTTTTTGCCGGTAAACTTGATGAAATACCAGATCCGGCTGATCTAAGCGAAGGTTCTATATTTGAAAGCAAAGAACACCTAAAAATAGCTGTTGGGTTGTGGCATTTGGAACGTCGAGCAGAATTTATCATTCCTCGATCTGACTTGGATAGGATTATCTTTAAATGTAAATATCACAAGCGGTGTCCATTTCAGGTACGAGCCACTCAACAGGGATCTTTTTGGTTTATTCGCAAGTTTGGTCCTGCGCATACTTGCACTGGTGATATGGTGAATACTGGTGTGCGAAAGGTCCATGCTCGAAACATTGCAGCGCATATTGCAAAGAAAATGCGTGAGGACGGTGAAATTGTGAAGCCGAGGACTATTATGGCCGACCTTCAGCGGGAACATGGTGTGAAGATCAGTTACAGTGTGGCAATTCGTGCCAGAAATATTGCTGTGGAGATGATATATGGGGGGCACAAAGAATCTTATGCATTGCTCCCTGGCTACTTACATATGTTAAGGACTTGCAATCCAGGATCGTTGACTGACTTGGAAATTGATGCTAGTGGTCGGTTCAAGCACCTTTTTGTGGCACTGGGTTCATGTAGACTAGCCTATACTATGTGCCTAAGGCCAGTAATTGTGGTAGATGGCACACACTTGAAGGGACGTAACAAAGGTATACTGTTTGTTGCAGTAACGAAGGATGGAAATGAACAAGTCTTCCCCATGGCATTCGGTGTTGGTCCTATAGAGAATGATGAATCTTGGACGTGGTTTTTATCTCGGCTGAAGTCAGCTTATGGTCAGAATTCTGAAACTTTGATAGTTTCTGATGCACATGTTAGTATTGCGAAAGCTGTGAATGATGTATATCCTGAGGTTGCTCATGGTTTGTGTTACTATCATTTGTTGAACAAACTCACTCGCTTTGGCAAGGCAGCAGTTGCACTATATCAGAAAGCAGCTTATGCATATAGAGAAAGTGAGTTTGATGCTGCGATGGCAAGTTTAAAAGCTCTTAAGGAAGAAGGTGGAGCTTATAGCAAATTGATGCAGGTTGGCCCGGAGAAATGGGTAAGATGTAAGTGCCCCGTTCGACGATATAGTTTCTTAACATCAAATATAGCTGAATCGTTCAATTCTCGTTTATTGTGGGCAAGAAGGTTGTCTATATGCTCCATGGTTGAGGCAATTCGTCATATCATAGAGAAGTGGTTTGATGAAAGACATGAGGCCGCAAAGTCTTTTTCAGCTGATGTTACCCCGGAAGCTCTAAAAAAGCTAACTGTTGAATTGGAGAGATCAAGGAGATACGAGGTCGTTCCGATGTCACGTATTGCTTTCAAGGTTAAGAGTTCTAAGAAGACATTTAAAGTGAACCTTCAAACGCAATCGTGCACTTGTGTTTAGTGGGATATGAATATGCTACCATGCTCACATGCAGTTGCAGCCATAAGGTAGATCATTTTGTTTAGTAGAGTTGTATTTTATATTGAATCTGATAATTTCATATTTGTATCTCCGTGGTTTAGACATACAGGTGATTATATATCTAAGCACGTTGGAGATTATTATCAAGCTGCAAAATTGCGTCAGGCGTACTCGTATCGAGTTAATTCAGTACCCCCACTAGCGTCATGGTCGATTCCTGCAAACCTTAAAGGTCTTGCCATTGATCCGCCAAAAATCGGTAAACAAGCTGGACGTCCAAAGAGCACGCGCCATTGGGGACCAACTGAAAGAACTACAAGGCAAAGAACTGAATCAAAGAATGCTCCTTCAAGCAGCACTAGTTGTGGCCCTAGAACCTGTAGCTTGTGTGGATCTGAATCGCACAATGTAAACATATGTCCTTATTTGGTTCCCTCTGAATGAGGAATGTAGGGTTGTGGTTGTTATCCTCTCTGTGTTATCCCGTCTTAGGGATCTAAGACTATTAAATTATGTTATCCTCTATTTTGATTACATTATGTTTAAATTATGTTTGAATCTAAGGTGCTAGTTTATGATTGAATCTAAGGTGCTACTTGTATTAAACTAGCATTTTCACTGTTGCACGAAATATTTTATATTTTATTATATATAGAATTAATTATTATTTGATTAGTATATAAAAATTTAAAATATAATTAAAAATACTATAATTTAAGATAAATATATTTTAGTTTAATATGAATATAATAAAGAATAATTCGTATTAATAAAAAATTATATTGTGAAAAAAGAATTATGCGCAGACTAACTTTGTATGCGCATAGTTCAACAATACCACCTTCTATGCGCAGATTTGCGCATACTAACTTTCTATGCGCATAGACCAACCATTTGTGGCGCAAAGTTGACCCCCTTCTGCACTGCGCATAGCTTGTTGCGCATACATCATCAATTTCTCAATTTTCCTTTACCTTATTGCGCATACACCATGAATTTTTCTTTATTTTTTATATATATAAATTAATACTAATTCAATTATCATACTCAGAAATATAATAAAAATTAATTTTAATTAAATATATATTGAATTGTATATTAAAAAAATAAAAAAAAAAAGAATTTATACTTATAAAATTTGATATTATGAAAAGATGTATAGCTTATAAATAAACCTTCAATTTTATTCTAACTACAAAATTGCCAATTTTTATATTTTTTTATCTTAATGGATAATTTTTATTTTTACTATTCTAAAGTGGCTATTTTAAAAATCCACTCAAATTAATACACAATTTTAAGTATAGATAATTATTAATAAAAAATTACAAATTATATCAAAATTCATATATATATATATATATATATATATATTGTTTTCTCAAGATCCTTACATTAGTATATTTTAATTAAGATATCTAATTAAATTAGATTGAGTAAAAGTCATTCACGCATATAGTACAAACAACCAATAAATTTTGCGACATATATGAGTGAAGAAACCTATAGGCTATATTAATACTAATATATAGTCCTCACTTACTTATAATTAATTAAGGTGTTCTCAATTTAAGAAAAGGCGTAGATTAAAGTGGATCCCACAATTAATTTAGCCAATTAATTTTCTTTTTTCCGAGTATATCCCACAATGCGCAATTCAATATCCTTAAAATAGCTTTACACAAAGATGCGCATAGTATCAAGTACCTAATAGTGCGCAGAGAACACAGCCATAACAATACTAAATAAATCCAAATCATTGGACAATTTATATAATGATTTTTTAGATTTTTAGTGATTTCTAGATTTTAAATTGCAAAATCAAATAGAAAGTGAGGAAAATCAAATAGGCCATGCGCATAGCATCAATTACATGGTTTTGCAAAATTTGACACTATGCGCAAATTTGCGCATATAGTAGGCGATGCGCAATACTGCTCATAAATTACTAATAAATTGGAATCAAACCATTTGTAAAGCTCATATAAAACTGTCCATGCGCATCACAGCAACAAACGAATATACAAATGAAATTGCTACATGTACCAATTTAGTTTACAAGTTCGTCATAATCCAAACAAAATAACACATACAACATCTAATCAACTCCGCACATACTAAAAGCACTAGCAGCAATAATCTCCCTGTATTTTTTCACTCGTGTGTTGCCCCAAGTAATACTAGGAGCATCGGAGATTATGCGCTCTATCACCATGCAAGCAAAAGGACCACATGAACTATAATCCTTCTGACTAAATTGCTCGTCCGGTGCAGGGATATAGAGTGTCAATGGATGCGTCTTCCTTTCCCATCCACACACATTCGACGTCCAATAGCCGGCATCTTCCAAAATCTTCCCGAATAAACTCAACAATGGTTGGATCTCGGCTCCACGCTTTGCTTTCGCGGCTTCATCCAAACCATAATATAGTGGATCGTGTAGCTCGGCCTCCCAACGTCCGAGGTATATTCTAACAACCACGTAATGTCCTTTAATCCAACATGGAACAACAACCTACATAGATAATTTATAATAGAACAATATTAGACCTTCAAATATGTCTATCTAGATAATTATAATCTACAACTATTCTAATATTAGAGATATAAGACCTGTGTGGCACTAAACCAATTTTGTGCCATTGACGACCCACTCTCTCCTTTAACCATGGATAAGACGGATTTAGGGACATTCCAATCATGAAAGGAGTCATATGATCCAGGAATAGTATGGTTCAACTTTGTACTAAAGAAGCAGCAACTCCAATATTGATCACAAACTCGCTGTTCAAAAAATAAAATAAATTTCATGGTATATGCAAATGAAAACTACATGCACACAATATTGAAGTTGCACAAAAGAACTTACATATAGATCAAAAGAGGCTACGCCCGTGTTCTCGAATGTAACAAATGGAAGAATTGAAACCCGACGTATCAGCTTCGATTGACAGCTCAATATGAACAAATCAAGAACCTATAGGATACAACGGAGAAAACATAAATTTGCATAAATAATTAACAATTTAAAAAAATCTTTCAATTAACTTACATCCTGGTGCAGCGAACAATCAAGCTTCAATATGCTCTTGAACCAATTCTTCGAGACTTTATGGTTACTTTCCAAGACAAATGCCTCAGTAGCGTCTCCATTAAGGAAAGCCGTAAAGTTATCCATCTCCGCTGTCGAAAGTAGAATGGGTTCTCCAGATGCCGCATACGGTGACTCCAATACTTGTGATGGGAATCTTTGACGTGTACTTCTCCTAGGCAATACCGGTGTCTCAATGCGTTGGGATGGCTCTCCAAAACTAGCCAACTCCTATTGAAATACAAAAATAATGGAAATAAACACATAAAACAATAATTGCTTTATAAGCTAATATTATATTTATACCTCTCCCATGAAATCCAAATATACTCTCATTTGATCAATTGGATTGGACAAACGAGGCAACTCGGCATCAGTGCCCAAATAAGATGTGCTCCCAAAATCAAATTGAGAAAACTGTGGCACATATGGCGATGGTGTAACATTATCAACACGAGGAACATCGCCTTCCTCGGTGCCCTCATTGGGTATATCATCACTCTGTCTCGCATTGGGTGCCGGTGTAGGTCGATGAACAGGAGAACGAACAGCCGTAGCTCGGACACTCTTACAACTAAAAAAACCCTTCAACTCCTCGAAAAACCCCCTCAATGTCCCCTTGACCCGTTCATGTAAAGCATCGCTGTGCCTTTTCATTCTCTCCTCGTGTGCCTCTTCCATTCTCCTCACAACTGTCTCCATATATTCACGGTCTACACGCCGGTTAGCATGATCGCCGCTACTAGATGATGAAGATGTAGTAGGTGGCCGAACACGCTTTTCCCTAGCTCGTCTACGACGACCCTCTTCATGGGAAGATGAACTCCGCGCCCGTGTGTCCATCACTGTCGCAGCCAAATCATGCGCAGAAATAGGTATATCATGCAGAGCTCCTCCTTCCTCTTGTTCTTGCTCTTCAACATGAATGTCGTGTGAAGGCCCATATGGGAAATCCTGATTAGGAGCTTCATCATGTTGTACCCCCATATACACACGAGCTTCATCATGCTGTGCCCCCATATACACACCAATGGTAGATAAGTAGTACATAGTGCTGACTTCAAATTCGTCTGCGACCAACTCCAATATCTCTTGCTCCTACATAAAAATAAAAATATAAAGAATCATTTCTGTTTAAAAATTAAAAATAACTCCTAATTTAATTTGTAAATGGACTTGGTAATACATCATGGCATTAAAATAAATCTCTAATTCAATTTCTTGAGTAATTTCGAATTTCTTATTTTAATTTCTAAACGAGGACTTCACATTTCAAACATGAAATTTCAAGAATTTAAATGCCTCACATATTGCAAACATTATAATGGTCTTTTCTGTCAACTAAACAAAATAAATGTATTTATAAGAAAAATTAGTGTAACAAAATTCTATCTACAAATATTTAATCACACAACAAATGATTACATAAATTAATAAAGAAAACATCTAAGTACCACTTTCTCGAAGAAGGGCCGTAAATCCTTCGTAGCCGGTCTACTACGAAACTTCCACTTCAAACATCTAGGGTGCGCAAACTCAGCAACACAATTACCGACCACATTACCTAAATCGGGCATAATCTCAAGCGACCACACATGCAACGCCCAAACAGGTCCATACAATTTATACTGTTTTTTAGACTTGCAATTTGTCGTATAGTAACACAACAAATTATACGTATACGCCCCCCACGGAAATTGGTTAAATGCATCAAGATCATCTACCAATGCCCAAACTCAATGCTAAATTGTTTTATCAGTCTCATAACCTACAAGCATTCCATATAGGACTATAATGTAGGCAATCCTCAAGTATAAACTACCATCCTCATCATCAATTTCAAAATTCTCAGAAAGATCAATGAGGGTTGATAGTTTCACATGAGACTCACCACAACTAAATTTATTAAACACTTCCACTCCACTCAAATCATGATTACGCGACATATCTACATTAAAATCACCAAAATTAAGACCAGTCACTAAAGCATAATCCCTCTTCGAAAAATGAACTCTCGTATTATTCAATAAAAAGAAAAGACCATCACGGCTTGACTTTATTTGGCGAGAGACTACTTGATGAACGGCCATTGCACATTTCGGACCAGGATTCTAATCCAATAAATGTCCAAAACAACCGCGTAAAAATCTATTTAACAATTGTTCACCACCTTTATCCTTTAAATTTTTCTTCACTTTGTCTAAATACTTGATTTTATAATAAGTGCCCACGTCCGAAGTTACATTGATAGTGCTTGGTCTCAATAGAGCCCCCTGTTACAAGCAAAAAAAATATTTCAATAACAAAAATAACTTCGAAAACATTTCCGAAACATAATTCAAAATAATGCGCAGACAATATTATTCTGCGGAAACAAACAATGCGCATAAATTATTAACTATGCGGAAAACTTATTAACTATGCGGAAATATCATATGCGGAAAAATTATTAACTATGCGGAAAAATTCGCAAAAATTATTACAGGGTTATGCGCATACAATCAATGCGGAAAAATTCAAAACAAATCTTCAAAACAAATCAATTATTAACTATGCGCAATCTTCAAAACAAATCAAACTATGCGCATCTATGCGGTAAAATTAAAAACAATTCAATTATTTAACATTTATGCGCAAACAATCTTCACCAAATTTGTTATAATAAAATCCCACAATTTAGCCAAACAATACGCAAAATGGTAAGGATTTGGGAATGGCTAAAAAGGTATTGACTAAAAAGAAAAAAAAAATCACAAACAATACGTAAAAAAATCACAATCTTCAACCCATTAGTAAAAAATTCACAATTTTTAATTGTTTAAAAATTCACAACACCCACTTGCGGAAATCATATACAATTTCTTCTACCCATTTTTTCCTATGTAAAATTATAAAAAGAAAAAAAAAAATTCACAAAATAAGCATTCAACTAATTCACAAATCTCTTCAACTGCGGCCATAATCTCCAACGTCGTCTGAAATGAAATGAAAATAAGTCCGTTGCTCTAGGTTTCAAGGAAGCAAGAAATGAAATGGCAAGGATTTGGGAATGAAAGGGAAATAAAATCGCGCAAAACACCACAACTATGCGGACGAAATGGAGTGAGCAATTTAGGGGCAATTCAAATTCAGACATAGTAATGACAAATCTATCTACCAACTACTGTTCCCAATAAAGCGGTCAAATGAGAATCAATATGTGTCAGTACAGAAATGTTAAAATACAGACATAGAGAAGGGAGCAGTCAGGAGTGTACGAAAAAATATTAAAATACTATCATGGTTATGGATTGAATTGTTTGGAAAAAGTGGGTATAGCCTAAATATACTTTTACAAACTTGGGCACTTTTATATATTAGCACTTAATTCTACGTGAAATACGTATAAATTCATTACAAAAATATAGAATTTAAAATTTTGCATTTTATAAGATTTAAATTAAGGACTATAAATTAAGTCAATAAAGTGATGAATATCATATATCTTCATGATTTAAGAATTAAAGATTATTCATTTTGTTTTTAAATAATTTTTATTTTAGCTCATATCATACCACTAATAAATCAATAGATTGAGGATATATTTGAATTTTATCCCTCTAAATACACTAGAAAAAAATCACTAATAAATCAATTAATGGCTATTATGTGTGTCACAAAAATTAGTGACATTTGATAGTGTAGCTAATCACTATTAGTTACACTTTCAAATGCAACTAATTTTTATGACATGAATACTAACTACCAAGTCTCATGTCACTAATAGAAACTTTTTTTTTTGTAGTGATAGATGGATAATATAATAAGATACAAATATTATTAAATTGCGATTTTATTAAAGAAAGAAAGAAAAAACCTAAGAACTCTTGAAAGCACAAGACAGCAGACTAAGGGCCGAGCCTCATTAAAACCACTCTAAAGAAAACCCAAAGGGAAAAACCTTAGAGAGGAAAAAGAGTACTCGTCTAAGACGAAACCAACAAGAGGGAAACAAGCGGAAATGGAACCGCTTCCAGAACTCCGGCCTAACCTTCGTCCTGAAGCAGCCCCGGCTTGTTTCCCTAACCAAAAAACGTAGACCAGAGTCACAGAGAGCAAAGAAGAAAAAATCGTCTCGAGAAAGAGAAGAAAAAACAAGCACCAAAAAACGAAGACGAACAGAATCAACAAAAAAAAGAAAACAGCAGCAAATCAAACCAAAAGGCAGCTCCACCATCAGCAACGAAGGACACCGTAGAGCAAAGACCAAACCAAGATCTTGCCAGAAAACTCATGTCGCTGTCTAAAACACGACGCAACCAACGGAATCCGACTCCATATGGCCCAGTATCTAGCGCACCAGAAAACTGAAAAAGACCATATGGAACATTCCTTAATAAGATACAAATATATCACCCAAAACGTGGACTATATTTTTTTTATATTGTTTTCAATGATAATATATTTATCTCATTTTTTATAGAGTGAATTTTGAAAATAGCCACTTTGCAAATAGTAAAAATAAAAATTAGCCACTAAGATAAAAAAAAATTAAAAATTAGCCACACTTACCAGTTACCATTTTACCCTTCACATAAAAAACTTAAAAATTATTTACAAATTCACAACCAAGTTAAAACTAGCACTAATTTTAGTTGTGAATTCAAGCTTTAAAATTCGAATTCACAACTGAATAAGTAGTATTGGTTGTGAATTCATGGTTTAAAACTCAAATTCACGACTAGAATTATTTCTAGTTGTGAATTCAAGCTTTAAAACTCAAATTCACGGTTACCGCTATTTCTAGCTGTAAATTCAAACTTCAAAATTTGAATTGACAACTAGCAATATAGTTGGTTGTGAATTCATATTTTAAAACTCGAATTCATAACTAACACTAGCAATTCAGTTGTGAATTCATCAAACTGATTGTGAATTCTAGTTTTAAAACTCGAATTCACAGCCAAAACAACTATATAGTTTTGAATTCGAGCTTTTAAACTCGAATTCACAATCAACACTAACAATTCAGTCGTGAATTTATCAAGCTGGTTGTTAATTCATAGATCTGATTATGAATTCAAGAACATTAAGTTGTGAATTCATAGATCTGGTGGAGAATTGAAGAATATTAAGTTATGAATTTATAGATCTGGTTGTAAAAATAACATTAATCAGTTATCCAAAAAATCTCTTTCTTTTATAATTGATCGAATCTCTCCGATAAATTTCACAAATCATCACTAGAAAAAAAAAATGAATCAAACCACCACAAACTTAGCATCTAAAATTATATACTACTCCCTCCGTCCCGCCCAAGATGCTACATATTCCTTTTCGGGCCGTCCCAACGAAGATGCTACATTTCTATATTTGGCAAAAATAAGGAATTTTAAACACTTAATTAACATTAATTAAGTATTTTTTTATTACCTTCTCTCTCCTACTTTATCACTTTATTACATTCTCTTTCTTACTTTATCACTTTATTACTTTCTCTCTCCTACTTTATCACTTAATTATTACACACTTAAAACATTAATCTACAACTCCTTAAATTCCGTGCCGAAAAGTAAATGTAGCGTCTTGGCCGGGACGGAGGGAGTATTAATTAGTACTCCCTTCGTCTCATTAAAAGTGACATGCATTCAATTTTGAGCCGTCCCATTATAAGCAGCTTGTTTTAACCCTCTAAAAAGTGTAAGCCCTACCACTTTTAACTAATTTACACATTCTCCTTAATTTCAGTGTCGAGAGATTTTGAGCCACTTACAACGAGAGTGGGACAGAGAGAGTGATGTATATATATAAGTTCCTCTTAAAAGTCATGTTGAGCCACTTACAATGGAGTTTTTACATAATTTTTCCAACGTTTTAAAAGTGATCATGTTGAAAAATGACTTAATGAACGAAACTGTGAGTTTGAATGCAAGTGCATTGGTTAAAATGTTTCTTAAAATCTCGATAATAAAGACACGGCATATATATAACAACCATATTAATTGTTAGCAACTGCAGAAATGATATATAGAGACAAATCAAAGACTGCATATGATTCCTGGCCACAGTCACCGACAAAAGGCAAAGATTTCCCCTTGACTTGCTGCAGAAATTGTTGTGGCTCCAATAATGGCAGCTCACAGTCGTCGGGCTTCCAAGGAAAAATCATGTAAGAACTCCATCAAACAAACCAACGCCCAAGAAATCTCACCGCAGGAATTTGAGATCACTACTAAACGAACATGCTTCTACTTCTTTTGGGGAATCAGAGAGAGGGAGAGAATGAAGTCGATGATGCAGTGAGGGAGAGAAGAGAGTAATCAATTTTTTTTATTTTTTATGTTAAGGGTAATTTTGTATTTTTACAAAAAAAAATAATCAATTTTTAAAGTTTTTATTGGATAGGCTAATTTTTAAATTTACTATAAGAAAGTGGCTAATTTTATATATTACCTCTTTTTTATATTTAACCAATAGATAAAATATGGTACAAAATTATAATACTCTCTTTTAGGTATAAAATTATACATTGTCCAAGGGAAAAAATATATATTGCTCAAAATTTTACATAATTTACCCAATTTTTTTTATTACATCAAAACAAGCAAGATATATGATGATGATGATAAATAAAATTTATCTCTTCCTTATAACTTAAAGTAAACTTGCCCTAACAATAGTAATACAAAGTTGAGAATAAACCATAAAAAATGGATAAAATTCGACCATTTGAAAAGTATAGTTTGCATGCATTAAAAGTCTCATTTTCATGCATCAAAAATGTCATTTGTCATATACTCTCTTCGTTCTAATAAAACTAGTCACTTTTCTATTTTGGTTTGTCCCACTAAAAGTGGCCCCTTCCTCAAAATAAAAATATTTATTATTTAATTAAATTTTCAATTAGTTAATTTAATTAAAGTTCCTAATTAAAACCTATTTCTGTACCACCAATCTAACCCTAGCCGCACTGAACTATTTTCTCACAATTTTGTCGCCTCTTCCGCTGCTATTGTTCTCTGGCCTCACGCCGTCGTCGACCTTTCACTACCGCAACGGCGAGGAGTCGTCGTTGTCGCCATAAATACATCTTAATCTCCGTGCCTAAAAAAGGGGGGGGGGGGCGCTTTTATTGGGACGGAGGTTTATTCTTATATAAAGTACTCACTCTGTCCACGATAAATGTGATTTTTTTGTCATTTTCAATTGTTCATAATAAATGTGGTCTTTTCATTTTAAGACATATAACTTTATACTTTTTCCTCATTTCACACACTATATTTACAAAAAAACTCATCTCACAAACCATTTATTAATTACATAACAATTCAACTTTGGTGAGACAACTTTTTCATTTTATATACATCTCCCAGAATTTTTTTAAAATTGTGCCCCCTCCCATCCACACCGTTCTTATCATGGACGGACAACCATTTAATATTTAAAAAAAAATATTATTTGCGAAATATCATTTGTATATATTAAAAGATCATTTTCTATTATTAGAAGTGACATTTGTACGTAATGTATCATTTATTCTTATACAAAATATCATTTGCTTTTATAAAAAACAGTACGTGTTATTTGTTAGTAAAATATTATTTACATGGATCGAAGATTTAAAAAATAAAGAAAAACAGAGTCGGATCAAATCTGAACATGATCGAATCTATCCGCATCATACAAATGGATGTACATGAGCTAGCCCTACGAATGATGATGAATATGCATTCAAAAAAAAATTTAATAAACATTAATATGCATTACAAATTAGTATCTTATAAAGAAAGTCTCATACAAATACAAGTATAGATACAACAATTGAGTAATCTGGATGGGACAATAATTGGGAAGCTGTGGTAACTATAGAGAAGAGAACTCCCACTCATTGCAAGTAGTTGGGTATATAGGTAGAATGTGGCTCGACAGCGATTACCGAATCATAGCTGTTAAGATAGACATGCTTGTCTCCACCTTCGAGAGTGACGCTTCACTACATAAATATTTTTTTTTTCCTTTTCATTTTCTCAACCAAAAATTATTAATTACCTCACTAGCATTCGAAATCACAATTCAGAGATGGATCTTCATCTCCTTGTTGTTTATCAACTCGGAGAATATTCTAAACTATATAAACTATACTCGGTTTAGTACATTTTTTAAAAGTGATTTGAAAAGTTTTGCTCAATAAATGATTAAAAGTGGCAATTAATCATTTCTATTGGATGATTGAGTTGACGTTTTACCTTTAGCCACTACTTGTTGTGAGAGCATTATGCAATAAAAGATTGTTAAGAGTGATTTGAGAAATTGTATACTGGATGAGTGAGTGGATGAATGACAGTTTGATCTAGTACAATTGAAAATAATATTTTCTTAACAATTGATAACGCGAGAAAATATTGCAATATTTTCAATCAATGAGTACACGTCGAAATCAATTATCATTAATTTCTCGAATATAAACAATTAGCTCATCAAGTATCTATTTTTAAGTTATTTGTAATGTATTGAAATTATTTAATACATAAAACTATTGTTCGTTATTATTATTATTATTATTATTATTATTATTATTATTATTATTATTATTATTATTATTATTATTATTATTATTATTATTATGCCTGTTTTTAAGTAAAAAAAAGAAAAGAAAAAGTAAACTATATACGATATGTCCCAAAAAATTTAATCCGAGGGCCTATAGCCTCCAAACTTTGGTACAAATTCAGTCTCCCCATGAAAATTCCCGGCTTTGCTCATTGGTTTTTAAGTATAGAAATAGAATATGTGATTATTAGAAAAAGAATGTAAAGAATGGAATTTGAATAGGAGAAAAAGCTCTTTACCAGATGAAGTTTGGGTGCTGGGGTAAGGCCGTAAGGGACTCTTTAAAATTAACCACTTAAATGGGCTTATGGACTTTTCCAGTGAATGGGCTTTGTGTGGATTTTGTAATATTTTAATTAATCTCAATATTTTTTCAGTCCGACACAGATTATCAAACTCTTAGAGCATTGGCAACGCCTTGCACTCGAGTAGGGCGTTGCAGGGGGCACGTACTCGAGCAATACTCGATTCTTCGAGTATGCACGATCGGGGGAGAGGGAAGGCGCGTGCAATGCACGCGCCTTAATTAAAAAAAAAAAAAAACAAAACAAAGAGAAATTCAAATTTTGACTGCTTTTCCTCGATATGCGTGCTTTGATCGACCGTTTCCAATTTTTTCTTCTTCTTCTTCTTCTCCTCTTTAATAAACCCCATCTCCTCCATTTTTCTTCACATCTCTTCTTCTCCAATTTTCTTCTCCTCCATTTGTCTTGTATAATTTTCTTCCTTCATGGATCCACACAACCCTTTCTATGATCCTAATTGGTGCCCCGATCTCTCCGCCGATTATCACCCCGATATGGGAGGGAGGAGGAACCGGTCAGTGCAGAGCAGAGTGCCTCCAAACCAAAGAAGGGCGGCCGGAGGAAGGAAATGGCCACCAAAATCAAGCACGACACGGAAGTAATTAAGGATCCATCATACTTACCTTCCCGAGCATACGGATCTCATCGTCCAAGTTTGGGCGGAGGAGACCAACGACGCCATCCGTGGGACGGATCAGAAGGGGGAGGCGTATTGGGGACGAATCCGCGAACGTGTCAACCCCATCATCGGCGTCGATCTTAAGATCCGGCAACTTCAAGGCCACTGGGCCCGAGTGAGCGCGGATGTACGTCTCTGGGAAGCTATTTGGACGGAGACGCGCAACAATTGGCCTTCCGGCCATTCCGATGATATGCTCCGGGACAAGGCCCAAATCCTCTTCAAGGGTCGAAGGCCACAAAAGGCCGCATTCAACTATTGGAATGCGTGGAGAGTTCTCCGGAACAATCCCAAGTTCAAGTCGATGTACCTCGCCGGAGACGTGCACGCCTCGAAGAGGACAAAGACTACGAAAGAGGGCGGCTTTACCACCTCGGCGTCGGGCGAGGAGATCTCTTCTTCCCGGCCCATTGGCAACAAGGCGGCGAAGGATGCGGCGAAGGGGAAAGGGAAGGCGTCGGCGTCGCAGACTAGCTCGGAGCCTCCACCCAAAATAGTGGAGAGGTTGGACAAGTCCGACCAACAGATGAGGGCATTCACCGCTCAGTACACGCGGAGGAACGATATCAAGGAGATGGAGCTCGATATGCAGCTCCTGAGTGCGGATACGACGCACATGACGGACGCACAAAGGGCATTGCACGCGTCCATGGTCGCCGACGTGCTCAGAAGTCGTGGTCTAGACTAGGATTTTAATTATGTAATTTTAATGATGGTTTTAGGTGTTTTTAATTTTTACGTAATTTTTTATGGTGTTTTATTAGGTGTTTTTAAATTTTATCTAATTTTAATGATGTTTTAGTTTAATGGCATATTTAACTATTAGAAAAATATGTTATTTAAATTTGAGCAATTAAATTTAAATGAAAAACATAAAAATCAAAACTAATGTTATCAAGTAGGCTATCAAGTAACCCCAATGCAGCACTATTTACTCAATAACATAACCCACTATCAAGTAAGCCCATTGTGGATGCTCTTATGCAACTTAATAGCAATTTGTAGAACTAATCTGCATCTTCATAAAATGTAATTCGATTTAATATGTATTGCATACAAATTCAGATAACTTGATTTTACAAAAAAAAAATAGTAAATTATTTTTATTGAAATTAAAAATAAAATTTAATTTCTTTCTTCAGACGTGAATCATCTTAAGCTTGTAGTTTAAAGATCTTGTAAAACTTGGTAGGGAATAACAGTGCGTGTGCGTGCACGCGTAATATATATTTAATTGTTTCACAATTTTGAATGATCATAACTTATTCGTTTTAAATTCTTTCAATTTAAAAATATATCAAATTAAAGTTTTGTGGTGATGTTTAATTTAAGATACATATTAAATATAATTTGATTAATGGAATAACATGATTTTACAAAAAAAATAAAATTATAGGAAAAAGATAAATGAAAAAAAAAATACAACATACAAATAAACCATATATTTTATTATGAACATAAAATTGCTACTCAATTTTGAAATTAATTAAAAATTATGTTTTGATATACTCCCTCTGACTCATTAGGTTTGTTTGTAGTGTAAAATCATTACAAAACATAGAAACATGACAAGATAAATGGGTTAACCCAAAAAAGAAAACAGTATAACATCAATGGGACGGAGGGAGTAATATGTGATGAAGAGCAAAATGTGCGTTATCCCAACACGGAAGATTCCAGCGCTGACCTTCGAACAGTAGGGAGAGGTCGATTCGAGGGTTCCGTGAGAAGGCCGTAGAGTGAGACTTGTGGGAACGTGACCAGAATAATTCTACGCTGGCATGGTACAGCGCTGCGATAGGGGATGGGCTGAAACCAAATTGGCAGGGCTGGCATCGACTGGGCTTAAGAGCAATGTCGACTACGAGGAACGAAGAGCGCAAGGTGGGACTGTCTTCGAGCATACTTAAAATCTCTTCTAACTTAGTATAGGTCAGGGCTGCGACCCCAAATTTACTTCTATACCCCTTTGTATATCCCTATAAATAGAGCAGGTGCCTCATAATGTAAAGGGACGTTTTGAATACAACAACATTCCTTTTCTCATTGGTTATTCTCTAAATTCTCGCTTCATACTCAACAGGTGAACTTTCTTAATCCATTCAAATAACCCACCGAAAACGAACTCATTAATATATATGTATATATATAGGGGACCGTTCTAATGAGATCCCCTATATGTAGTTCGATCTTAGATTAATTTGTGGTGTTAATTTCATGTATCCTATGGATGATATTTACTTAGAGGACGAATTTTTTTTTACCACAGTTCGAATCCTGGAAGGAGCGAAAATTTACCAATTTTTGTAATATCGTTATTCATCAGTATACGTTGTCTTATTCAACACTATATACTGCCTTATTCATTGTACTCATGATCTCACGAAAAATAGCAATCTCACTGAAGTGCATCCCTATATATATATATATATATATGGAGAGGTTCAAGAAAGAACCACTAAGTAAAAGAAGAATGGAAAACCATTTTCAGCCATTCGATCATAAATATCTACGGTGGATGCATCATTTTGTTGGATGAATGCAGATCTTGGGTTCGAATCCTGAAGGGAGTAATTTTTTTTATTTTTTTGAGTACATTAATTTTAACAGCGAATGCATTAATTTTTACAGTGGATGCATTAGATTTGATGGTTTTCACGTTTTCACAAATAATGTAGTTGTATCTAGAACCACACCCTATATATATGGGTGAGCTACCATGAAAACACTCTTAAGTGTATAAAATAGGAACAAAATCTATCCGTCCATCTATCAAAAATCAACGCTCCAGATTTAAAATAAATCAAATTTACGGTTCGTAATATGTGCTCTAATGATTCGTAATTAACACTTTCAAAAGGTAATAGAGTGCAGTTGACTTTTCCACAAATTCTCTCTCTGTTCCGATTCTGATGCTATGAGATATGGAAATATTTTTTATTCCATTTCAGAATTATTTATTTATTACGAATTATAAGTTCTTACGAATTATGTGATTAATTATTGCAGCCACTGCTCGTAAAAGGAAATCCAAGGAACATATTTGTTTTGTTACTAATTACACATTATTGTGTTACGAATTTTAAATTCCTAAAAAAAATGCGTAACATTATTTAAAAAATTCGTCTGAAATTTATCAAATCATAATTCGTAACCAAAATAATAGAATTACCAAACTAGAAATTGAAACAAAATCGATACATGCTCATACTTTATACGCAATATACTACAGCAAACAAAAATTCCTAACAAATTCATAAAAATTCGTACTAAATACCACTCAACATAACCCAAAAATAATTCGTAACAAATTCTATTTCATACAACACGACATAGTCACATAAAATTCGTAACAACATGCTAAGAAGAATAATGTAAATGTTTTTTTACATTTCATAAAAGATTAGGATAAAAGATTAGGATTTAGGTTAGAATGATTTTAATAGGTGTAAGACGTGGGTTAAATAAAGATTTGATATATGAAAATAAAGATTTGATATATTAAACAAATCTACTAATTCGAAATTAAATTAAGCAATTACATAATTATCCTTTCATGAATTAGGCATGAATATATATAGATTAGATTAGGAGGATCTCAAGCCATTAGATCAAACAAGATTTAATGGACAAGATTTATTCATATTTTATACACTTAAAAGTGTTTTTATTATAGCACTCCCCTATATATATATATATATATATATATATATATATAGAGAGAGAGAGAGAGAGAGAGAGAGATGTTATGCTACCTTATGTGAGAATCGCTCACATTTAACCCTCATTAGCATTGTCTTTTTTGTTTTAGGCATTTATTTGTTATTCTAATACTTCATAAATTAATGTGGATCATTAATTTTATAAATTACACCAAAATCAAAGTCTGATTTGTTATTTTTATTAATAATTTGAAGTTAAAGGGAATATGAACTAATCGAAATACGATTTTTTTTTATGTAATTTATAAAATTAATTTTATAAATTAATAATTTATGAAGTATTAAAACAAAATTAAATACCTAAAACAAAAAAGACAGTGATGCTAATATGAGCGCAACATTTGTCTCCATCTCCATATATATATGAGCCCGCGCAGTTGGAGTTTTCATTACTAAATTGGTTGGCAATAATTGTTCAGTACTACTTGCTTCCTTCAACTTCGATTCTAGATTCTCTTTTTTATTTATTTATTGAAAAGTATTTTATTTATGTAATAATATAATGGCATTTAGGGTTATCGATCAGTTCGAGTTTGATTATCCGTACCCAAATTTTTAGTTACACGTACCCAAATTTGGCTCTTCCGGTCTGTCCTCCACGTCTAAAACAGTTTTCTTCTCAAGGCTCTTAACTGGCTGCTCCGAGGAATTTTCTAAGATTTGAACTTCCTCCTCATAACCTTTATCAGTTCCACTTCCTTCATGAGGAGTTAGATGCTTTCCCTGAAGCTGTTGCTCGTACTCCAACTCATCAAAAACATTCTTAGCTTCATCCTCCTCCGTCTCATCATCTTCAGTTTCCACAATCTCGTCGTCATCAACACCAGCATCATCATCGTGATCCTTCTCAGCCACCGGTGCAAATAATTTATCCAGCAAGTCTGGCCCATATAATTCCTTATCCGGTCCTTAGTACTTTCTTCCTCATCCCTCGTTGAGAGGTAAGCAAATGAGTTCTGCTTTCCCATCTCAACCTCCTTGGCTTTCCATTTAGGTGGTATAACCTCAGGCTTAAATTTCCCTTTAGGCTGTTTATATGCTTTCCGAGTTTCTTTCCCTTTTTCCTGGTCAGCTTTAGGGTCGACATCCATCTTTTTGCACTTAGCGAGAGAGTGACCAGTTATTTTGCATTTATTGCAATAGTGAGGGAGTTGTTCATAACTATATCCCACGTAAAAAGACCCTTCATCATAATTGATAAGAAGCGTTTCCGATTGAGGTAGAGCGAGATCAACTTCAACCAGAATGCGGGCAAAATGTCCAAATTCTCCATTAGCCGATGTCGTGTCGATCTTAAGCAGAAGACCAATATGACGTGCGATTCCTGTGAGAATTTCTGGATGCCAACATTCCACTGGTAAATAGTAAATACGAACCCACACGCGGCATAGAGACGATATTTTTCGATAAGGATCAATGGTCTTAACCCATTCTCTTATTCGTATAGTACCAACCGAGATATCCCAAATCATGTGTTGCTTGACACGTTCTTTATCCTCAGCACTTGAAAACTTCAAAATAAAAAATCTTTTTTCCCATAGGAATTAGTTGCCAGTTGTTTTCAGTGCTCCACACCTTACAGAGTTCTTATTTCAAAATTATGTTTGGATGCGGCTTTTTTCCTTTTCGTAAAAGCACCCGTCCAATAAGGGCATGCTGAAGCTCAGAGACTTGTTTCTGATATAAACCAGACGGTATCGATAGGGCAGCCTCCTCCCCTTGCTGCTCCTGCTTCAGCACAAAAAAATGATGGGCAGGGATGGTCGGCTTTGATGCAGACTTAGGCCCCATCACAGCGGTGTAGGAACGTTTCTGATTCTCAGACACCAGTATCGCCGTTAGACACGACATCATCATGCACAAGCCTCTCAGCACAATTGACCAACACCGAAGAATTAGGGTTAGGGTTTTGCAGACTCAAAGGTGAAGCTAAAGGCGAATTTCGCCGCTAAGGAGGATCGAAATTCGAAGAAACTTTCAGGGAAGGTGAAGACAAAACCATATTGTGCTTACCGAAAGAAGAGGGGCCGTCCGTCGCCGGAGAAGCCATGAGAAGCGGCAAAGGGCAGCTAGGGTTTAGGATAGGTTTTCGAGGGGTTCATGCGCCAATCCACAAATGATGATAAAAACACCTTTTATAATATAAAATAAAACTATTTTCAGCTGTTAGGTCCGGGGGGTCTCGAATAGGTGTATGGGGAGGGGGGAAATAAAACTATTTTCAGCTGTTAGGTCCGGGGGGTCTCGAATAGGTGTATGGGGAGGGGGGAAATAAAACTATTTTCAGCTGTTAGGTCCGGGGGGTCTCGAATAGGTGTATGGGGAGGGGGGAATACACCTATAGGCTATTTTTACAACAATCTACTGACCTCAATCAGAGGGATCCCAGTCAGAGATCAAAACGAAACTTTACACGCAAACAAGGACTCCTGTTTTACTGAAATCAGTTTTGACCAACAAGGTTGACGACTGATACTGAAAGCTCTTCAGTAATGAGTTATCAGTTAAGTTGCTGGAACTTAACTGATCCAAGTAAGGGCTTCAGTCGTGTTTGCTAAGATAGAGATGATATCACTCTTCCTTACTATCAGAGGATAGTTCAGTCAGATAGATATCATACGCAGCGAAAATTAAACTTCGTTTTGTAATAGTCTCGGTGGAGCAGATAGTTGGATTAAGGTTTCTCTTTGCTGTTAGTCAGTGTTCAGTTTTATCAATAGAAATAGCACAAGTAAGAATATAAAATTGAAAGCTGTAAACAACACAGAGACTTTTACGTGGTTCGGAAAAACCCTTTCCTACATCCACGGCTGGTTGATCAGACCAACAATCCACTCCGCAAGTGCTTCACTGGTGCACTGCAAACCGTACCCGTGTGCTTGCCTGGTGCACACAACCGTAAACTGAAGAAAACCCTTCTTCAACACCCACACACCTCGCGTAGGATTTCCCTGCTAAGCACACCTCGTGCTCAGACTTTTCACTCAGAGTTCAGAGTACCTTCCTGAACTCCGAACCACTCAAACACTCTTATGGGGGGGAGGTTTGAACGAGTGCCAACTATACTTACAAAGAACAAGTTCTTTGAAGCAAGTTTGACCTTTGGCTTCTGGGTAAACAGATATATGCCTAGGGTCTAAGAGAATGTATGCAATCAGTAGTGACTGATTTTGGCTTTGGAATTCTCTTCTTCGATTCAAGCTTTGGGGCGGTTAAGCTTTAGGCTGAGTAGCAATTTCGGCAGAGCTTCAGCTTATGTCGTTGAATCGGTGAAGGTTGAAGTGATCCTCGAGCGCTATTTGTAGGAGAACTCTTGAATAGATCCGTTGGCGTAAATCGTCCTCAAGATTTCTTCCGTTGGAGAGCAATTCGAATTTGGGCTGAGGCTTCAATCTTCGAGGTTCCTTGTCTGTGTGGAAACGGCTCTCTTTGATGGACAGGAGATGTGACATCTCTGAAAAGTAACCACCAGATAGGAATGACCTCTGCAGAGATAAGATATTCTGAGATCTCTGCATTTAATGCGGCTGTACTTGTGCGTACGTGGCTTCTCATACCTTTCTGGCATTATCGGAGTCTGGATGAAAGTTCCAAATCCTGCAAACGGTTCTGACTTCTTTCTTGATCCTTTCTCTGTCGACTCCATTCCTGATCCTTGGTGGAGTCACTACTTTCTTCTGAGGGCCAGGAATGCCTTGTCCATATTCCTTCTGAGCTTCCAGCATTCGGCGAACAAGATCTCGTTCTTCCAGTTGCATGAGGAAGTACTTCCAGGCTTCATACCTGCGCTCCTTGTCGCCTTGGATACTTGCAAACACCATCCATTTGGTGTAGCGTTCCTTGATTTGCTCCCACCAATCATTCAACTCTGACGGTATCCATTTATCTGGTCGCTCAAACTTTTCCAGATGAGATACAATCAATCCATTCTTGAGATAATGTTCAAGCTTTTGACTTTCCTTTAGAGTTGAAATGAAATCGACAGTTTTCTTCTTCTTCAGTTCTGATTCACTTGAAGAGCTTTCTCTGCTTCTCTTTCTGCTGGCTTCAAGTGAGGCGAAAGTGGGGGCAACCCTTGCAGTGATTTCCTCAGCCCTGTTTTCCATCATGTTGAAAACAGAGGGGAGCATTTCCGCTTCTCTTTGCATACGCCTCATTATATCCTCTTCCCCCTTTTTTGGCATCAGCTGGAGGAAGTCGGCTTTGTAACTCTTGAAGATCATTGAGCATCTTCTGAACGAGAGCGGAGTCAGGAGATTCTTTGGTTCGTTGGAGTTGCCTTTCCACCTGTGCCAGTTGTTCCAGGATAGGCTGTACTGTCGTTGCAACGAGTTCCTTGACCTCGGTTCTCGGCATGAACGTCTGTAGGAACTCGAGTTCCATTTCCCGGATCTTGTTAGTTAGTCCAGCGTATTGTGTCTTCCTTTCAATCTCTGATTCGAGGAAGAGTGTGTACAATTCCGTGTGATCCTTCCAAATTTTGGGGATACCAGTCTCTGGATCAAGCATTTCAAGCTTATATCTGAGCAGAGCGTTTTTCTCTGCCTTTATCCGCTGTTTGAGCTTATCGATCAAGCCGGCATGATAGACCATGTCTTCGGTTGCCTGTTTCTCTACTTCTTTGAGCTTCTTCACGAACTTTTTACCATAGATTTGCTGTAGTTCGAGCTCGTGCTTGAGTGAGTCGATTTCAAGCCGTTGATCAGCAAGCTGGTTCAGCAGTACATCCATTGGTCTTTCTTCATCATCAGAGATCCGTAATAGATGTCTGCGCGGCCGATTATATTTCCAGATGGTAGGGCGCTCATCAGTTTCCGTATCCGAATCAAATAGAACAGGTCCTTCTGCGCGAGGAAGCTCGACGTGTTCTATTGGAACATCTAATTCGGCAGGAGAATTCTGCTCTTGCTGACGCTCTTCGTTGGCCTCGGCTTGATTGGTTTGAGCAGAGCGATCTGTTCTTTCTTCAACAGATTGCGGAATTGCTTGCTCTTGACTGATGTCTTGGCCTTCAGATGAAATAGGCTCATCAGTGCTCAAGAGTATTGATGAAGGCGGAGGAGACTTGAGGATGTCGTCAACTCGTTCTTCAGAAGATGGTAACTCCGGTTGACTGATTGAGTCAGTCATTGGTTGTACATCGGCGGCAGGGTCAGCAGCAGCTTCCACCGGTTGTGCATTGTCATCAACTGGAGAGCTGTGATCCGCAGTAACTTCTTCTATGATTAGAGGCTCGTCCAACACCTTTGATGTCTCGGCATCGTCGTTGAGTGACATAAGACGTCTGAATTGTTTGGAGGAGTACAAGTAATTCATGGCAAAACTGTCAAAGTCATGAATTACGTCCCAAATATGTTCAATTTGAAAGAGGCTGATCAGGGAAGCCTCTTCCATCTCAAACGAGTCTTCAGCTTCAGGGCTGTGAAGACTATTGATTCTTGGGAATGGCGCTGTCTTCAGAAGAGAATACGTGAGGAGTCTATGAAGGTCCCGGTAGACTCCTAAAGACGTATCAACATCACCAATTATGCGTCGGAGGCGATTGGTGGCAATTTGTTGAGCTTCAGACTGAAGTTCAACAGCTTCTTGAGTACCTTTGAAAATAAAGGTGGCGGCTGGTTCTGGTACAGTTTCCACAACTGCTTTGCCTTTGGATTTTGGAGAAAGTTTCCAAGGCATCTCAGTTGGTATAGATGGTTTCTTGGGGAGGATGGTACGAACACGTCGTGGCACATTCGTGCGAGGATTTGATGGAGGTGAATCAGGGGCTTCAGAATCAGATGATCGAGGAGAATAGATGTCAATTACCTTCGCCTTCGAGGAAGGTTTGGGATCTCTTCTGGCCAGTTTGAAGAGACGAAGGCTGTCTGTGAATTCGATCATCTTTGGCCATTGCACATATTTGTGCTTCTTGGTCCCCTCGATGATGATCTGGGATACCCTGTTCCCTTGTCGGACCATCGTCGCCGGCCTTGTGTTGTGAGCTTCATTGAAAAGAAGCTTTAGGTAAGCTTCTTCCCAGTTGTAACATTCTTTCTTCATAAGAGCAACCATGACATTCTTCTGCGGTTGAGAAGCTTTGTCGGGAGTCCCTGTAGCACCTATCCAGCACTTCTGGATAATTTTGCCCAACATGGCAAACTCTGGATGAAGATGAGAAAGAGTGACTTGACTCTTCGTTGATTCAGATTTATCCTTCAGTGCAGACTTGAGAGTTTCATTTGCTTCATCATCAGTCAATGTGGAGAGGGAAGATCCACTGTTCGGGAGATTGAACAGTTTTCTGACAATTTTGGAGACGTTGAGAGTCTCTTCAATGCATTTTGCCCTGTCGATGATGCTGACCTTTGAGATTAGTTCTTCAGAGTTGTTGAATCTGAGATTCTCGTAGAATTCTCTGACAGCGTCGTCGAGTAGATACTTCGGTTCACTTGTGACAAACTTCACCCATCTGTTTCGGTGAAGAATATCTGAGACCTTTGCAAATTCAGGCTTCTTTTCGAATGATTCTTTGTGCACAGTCTGCTCATATCTGACTTCTTTCTCCGTCTGCTCATATCTGACTTCTTTCTCTCTTGATGCCTCCTTCTTGTTGTCATTTTTCTTCATGCTGGTCTTGGCCATTTTGAAGAAGAAATCTGTGAAGAAAATTTTACAGGAAGGGATCTCACAGTATAATGCTGTGGATTTTGAAAGTTAGAGAGAATGCAAGAGTGAAGGAAGTTTGAGTAGAGGTCGTAATGAAGAAAGTGTGACCGTGGGAGATGAACAGTTTCCTAGGGCAATCGAAAAGACGTGGGCGGTTTGAAATCTGGGCGCCAAATCAATTATAATAATTTTTGACGTCCGTAATAAATGCCCGTCAGATAAGTGCCTAGAAAAATGAAATATGAACTGATAAAGAATATTTGTCATGATCTCTTGCCGAAAATAGGCGGCGTATGGTGCATGCAATGATTTGAAAAGATATGCACAAAAAGAGATTTTGTAAATTGAAAACCCAAAACAGAACGCAATGTCGTCAGTTAAACAAAATCACTCATAGGCCCTAATATCATAACTAGTCCAAGTCATAGAGGATACGAACAAGTTCCCAAACAATCAGTAAGGACAACAGTTAAGTACTGAAAAAGCTTAAACAGTGTTCCCCCTAAATTAGATAACCCATAATCATCAAGAGTAAATTAGGCAAAGGGAACAAAGACTGAATAAACATGAATATGCTTAAACTCAGTAAAGAACGATATATCAAACAAAAGTGTGGAAGAACATAACAAGGAAGAACGAACGAATACAATCTAGGAACATCATATTCAAAATAATGAGTTTCTGTTTAGATGACATTCCTTGATCTTCCTTAGTCCTTAGTTGATGCGGAGTTGTTTGCTTGGCTTCCTTAGTGGACTTCCTTTTGGTTCTTCAGTCAGCTTCCCTTTTCCTTTCCTGTCCACTTCTCGTTTGTCTTTGTCATCAGACTCAGGGACCTCGCTGAATTTATTCTGGATTTCCAGTTGCTGTTGAAGATGAGTGACTGTTGATTCAAGAATTGCAATTTTGACTCTCAGCTCATATGAAGCTTCTTCTTGAATAAGCAGCCTCTCGTTCAGCATCTGAATTCTTTCATCAGTGGTAGTTTCAGCAGGTTCTTGCTCTTCAGCTGGTGTTTCTTCTTCTGTTGCTTTGGCTGGAGCAGTCTGATGCAGTGGAGTTTCATGGTGGACTTCGATGTCCTCAGCATTATCTTCTTCGAGAAGACCTCTGGAGGTGAGATACAGTCTGAAGTTGGGTGCCCAGTCGTGGATGCCATCCTAAACATTTGTGACTCTGAATTTCTCAAAGATGCTGTTCTCCAAAGCTTCCATCTCTCTTTCAGTGAGAACCTCATCAATCTCCTTGTATTGAGATTTGGGTAGGGTTTTGATGAAGATGAAAAAGAAATAACTGACAAGAGCTTGGAACTCTTCAGGATTCAGGGAGGCTAAGACTGTGGGAAAGAGGGTTGTGACACAGTGTTCGGACAGTTGTGTCACGAAGTTTTTGAGAAGGGCAGTTTGATTGACAGAGGCTGAGGATGAGGATGCAGCTTTTATGTCAGCAGGTTCATCAAACTTGGCCTTCTTGTTGAACCCTTCAAGACAGTAATGGAAGAAACCTCTGAGAGGAAGTTCTTCAGAATCCGTTTCTCTGTCATAGGTTGCTTGTGTCTCCTCTGTCGGTTGATTTCCTTCATCTGCTGGAGGGACAGACGGAGCCTGTTGTTGAGGAGTTTCCGTACTTGGCATTGGAACTTCTTCAGAAGATTTTGGTGCATCTTCTTCATGTTCCTCATTGTGAGATTTCTGAGGAGTGTCCAGCGAGATCTTGACTGGAGACGATACGCTGTCGAACTTTCTTTTGGTTGATCCTCGAGTCTTGTATCGTGGCTCAGAAGTGAGGAGAGGAATTTCAGTCGAGATACTGATATTCCCTCTGAGTGAACTTTTCTGTTTTTCAAACAGATGGATGGTGGAAGACACTTGAGTAGTGTTCTTCCAGAAGCAAGGTGTCTCCTTAGCACAATGAAGAATGAGTGCTGAGACTCTTGTTCCTTGACGCAGATGTTTGGTGGAGTGAGATTCCTCATTCTCTTCAGCGAGAATCTGAATGTAGGCCTTCTCCCAGTTGAATGGGCCTTTCTGCATTAGGGCAATCAACACTAATTTGTGTGGTCTTGAGAGATGACCAGGGGATCCAAGAGTGCCAAACCAGCATTTCTTGATCATCTTGGCAATGGGTCTGAGATGAAGATGAATTCTTGAAATGCTCAGAACATTGGTGATGACGTGATCGGTAGATGCATTACTCGTCAGTGCTTTTCTCATGTGCTCTGTGGCCTCTTCATCGGTGAAGAATGGAGCTGGTCCATCATTCGGAAAGTTGAACATTTCTCTCACAGCTTTAGATATGTTGATGGACATCTTGGTTGATTCTGAAAAGCCTTCATTCGTGAAAACAGAAATCTCTGTTTTGAGTTCTCCAGTCGATTCATCTGTTTTGATGTTGTCATAGAATTCTCGGATGATCGACTCTTCGAGAAGAAACCTAGGTGAGCATTGTACGAACTTCATCCATCCATGTTGTTCTAAGATCTCGTTGATCTTGTTGAAATCAGCAAATAGTTGGAGTGACTCCAATGTAGTAACAGATTCGTAACAAACAACTTGTTGTGATGCTGATTTTCCCATTTGGATCTTTAAGAGGTTTTCTGCAAAAGTCTGATGGCTGATTCTCACAGAGGTAAAACTGTGGATTCTTACAGTTAGTCTTGCAGAAAAAGGTACTCTCAAGGAATTTTGCACACAAAGATTTCTCTGAGATTGAGTAAATCTTTTAGTCGAAGATGAAACGTTTTTGAAGAAGGTGTGAGAGATCGTGCATAGGGCGGTTTCAATAAACATTTGAAATTCGTGCAAATGGAGTCGTGACACGTGGATCACTCCGCTTGTTAGTAAAAAGGGCGGGATCGTGTGATCGTGTGACAACCGTTTTAAAATGGGTGTGCACGTGTCTAAAATAAAGAATAAAGAGAGTAAGCATCCAGACACGTCAGACTAAGCACAATACAGCCAAAAAGTAATAAAGAAAAGAAGTCATAGAAACATGTGAAATTGTTGAGAGAAGCTTACACAGTGATTATCACTAGATACATTGATGTTTGAAGCGTAAGTTCCCCCTGAGTCTTATGACTGATTCTCCTTTGAATTCACGTTCGTTGGTTGTTGCAGCACGCTCCTTTCACGTTCCATCTTTCTTCTGTGCTGAAGTGATTCCTCATGGATCACTCTTTCAAAAACTTCTGACGCCATTTTGAATTCTGTTTCTGCTTCCTTGAGACGTTGTAGAAGTTCTTGTTTCTGAGACTGAAGAAGTTTCAGTCTGTTGATCAGTCTGCGCTCATGTACATCTCTTTTGTCAGATTCATCTTCATCTGTAATGAAGTGGCGCATGACGATCCTTCGAGCATCTTGCACTAGATCAGTCTCTTCGATGATCTGTTTGTGCTCCCTAAGATGATTTTCAAATCTTGTTCTTAGGTGTTGATACTCTAGTCGTGTTTGATCATATCAGCTCGTTGCTTCTGATTGTGAGTGGGTTGGACTCTGGTTTTCTTCTGGAAAAATGATCCTTTCTTCTTCATCAGAATCCAATGATCCCATCTCAAGTCCACTGATTCCTCGAAAATATGTATGAACATAATTGCTGGAGGAATCTTTCTTGTTCCTGTACATTGTTAGAGAGAACAGAGAGAAGCACGCAGGAAACAGGAAACGAACACAGAGCAAGCAATCTCAAGAGTAAACTTGAGAAAAGATTTTTGATCAAAAACGACGATACCCTCAACAGGATCTAGCTCAAATAGAACCTAGTCAGATGCAGATAGTTCTTGCGAACAACCAGCTCTGATACCAATTGTTAGGTCTGGGGGGTCTCGAATAGGTGTATGGGGGGGAATACACCTATAGGCTATTTTTACAACAATCTACTGACCTCAATCAGAGGGATCTCAGTCAGAGATCAAAACGAAACTTTACACGCAAATAAGGACTCCTGTTTTACTGAAATCAGTTTTGACCAACAGGGTTGACGACTGATACTGAAAGCTCTTCAGTAATGAGTTGTCAGTTAAGTTGCTGGAACTTAACTGATCCAAGTAAGGGCTTCAGTCGTGTTTGCTAAGATAGAGATTATATCACTCTTCCTTACTATCAGAGGATAGTTCAGTCAGATAGATATCATACGCAGCGGAAATTAAACTTCATTTTGTAATAGTCTCGGTGGAGCAGATAGTTGGATTAAGGTTTCTCTTTGCTGTTAGTCAGTGTTCAGTTTTATCAATAGAAATAGCACAAGTAAGAATGTAAAACTGAAAGCTGTAAACAACACAGAGACTTTTACGTGGTTCGGAAAAACCCTTTCCTACATCCACGGCTGGTTGATCAGACCAACAATCCACTCCGCAAGTGCTTCACTGGTGCACTGCAAACCGTACCCGTGTGCTTGCCTGGTGCACACAACCGTAAACTGAAGAAAACCCTTCTTCAGCACCCACACACCTCGCGTAGGATTTCCCTGCTAAGCACACCTCGTGCTCAGACTTTTCACTCAGAGTTCAGAGTACCTTCCTGAACTCCGAACCACTCAAAAACTCTTATGGGGGGAGGTTTGAACGAGTGCCAACTATACTTACAAAGAACAAGTTCTTTGAAGCAAGTTTGACCTTTGGCTTCTGGGTAAACAGATATATGCCTAGGGTCTAAGAGAATGTATGCAATCAGCAGTGACTGATTTTGGCTTTGGAATTCTCTTCTTCGATTCAAGCTTTGGGGCGATTAAGCTTTAGGCTGAGTAGCAATTTCGGCAGAGCTTCAGCTTATGTCGTTGAATCGGTGAAGGTTGAAGTGATCCTCGAACGCTATTTGTAGGAGAACTCTTGAATAGATCCGTTGGCGTAAATCGTCCTCAAGATTTCTTCCGTTGGAGAGCAATTCGAATTTGGGCTGAGGCTTCAATCTTCGAGGTTCCTTGTCTGTGTGGAAACGGCTCTCTTTGATGGACAGGAGATGTGACATCTCTGAAAAGTAACCACCAGATAGGAATGACCTCTGCAGAGATAAGATATTCTGAGATCTCTGCATTTAATGCGGCTGTACTTGTGCGTACGTGGCTTCCTCTGAACGTTGGAAGATCAGTCCTAGGAGGAATGTTCAACTGATACTTGACTTTAGTATCAGTCCCTTGCGCGCATTAAATAATCAGTCTTCAACTGATACTTCAGTTGGTAACTGCAGTCTTCAGTCTTCGTTCTTCAGTCTTCAGTCTTCAGTCTTCGACATCGCAACTAAACTAGAAACGAACTCTAACACTTGAGTTCAAAAACGATTCTAGTCTATTACATATAAGTCCTATGAATTTTGGTATCATCAAAACAAGGGTTAGGATATTCCACAAGGTTCCCAACATCAGCCCTTAGATCATCAGGCTCTACGATTGATTCTTAACTTTGTTGGATGAATTCATGGTCCCGAGTTCGAATCCCATAAGTAGCAAAAAATTTATTTTTCGCAATTCATACATTTAAACAGTGAATTCATACGTGTTCTACATAGAATTCGTTCATTTTAATTAAGCAGTTCGTATTTTATATATTAAGAATTGTTTATATATATATATATATATATATCTGTGTGTGTGTGTGTGCGCGCGCGCGTGTGTGCGTGTGTAGAAAATATACTATATCGCACGTAATCGAGATTAAATCTAAGACCTCCCGCAAAGGAGAGATGAGATTAAACACAAGCGGTATTACTTATCATAGATTTTTGTATTTCGATTTCTATAAATAATCATTAATGTACATCGTAAAATCCAACAGAATACGGATTAGGATATCATAAAATCAAAAACGGGAGAATAATATATACTTCATCTGTCCGCAATATCGTTTCTACATTTGTCATTTCGGTTCGTCCGCAATATAGTTTCCACTTTTATTTATTGAAGTATGATCCATAAATTTCCACTCACAATAATAGTGGGACTCAAACTCCACTCACTACAATATCCACTACTATTTACTATTATCCACTATTTTTTAAAAAACTCGCGTCGTTTACAATGCGGAAATGATATCGCGGACGGAGGACGTAAATGATTTTTGAATTTTAAAAACAAACTGTTCAAAAAATGTGCTATATGGAAATGGCATAAAAATTTTACTCCATATTCCATAATATTTCATGGGAGACCACCTGTTTAGGAAAATAGTTCATACACAACGTTATATATCTATTTTATAAAATAATACACAATGTTTTAATATTTTTTCGAATATACAAAAGTACAAATTCCGACATCAAATAATACGCGTATGTGGCACGTCGAAAATGATACTCCTATTTTGGAAAATATTAATATTAAAAAGAAAAACGTAAATATATGGTAGTATTAATTTTCCCAAAAAATAACAAAATGGTATTCATTTTACAAACGACTTAAAATGGTATTGAGGCAATGCAAGTCCAAGAAAGCGAAAGAGTGGATATGATCGCCGCCGCCTCACTCTACCGCTAAAATCCCATAAAAAGGGCGGGCCTCATCAACTTAACCCCATGTGAGAATGAATCAGGAGAAGCCAGCGAAGGCCGAAGCCATCAAATACGGCGACGTTTTCAACGTCTCCGGCGACCTAGCCGCTAAACCCATAACACCAAAAGACGCCGCCGCAGTGGAGTTGGCGGAGAACCTCGTATTGGGGGAGAATCCCAAGAGTGGGATGGCAACCGTCATGAAATCGGCGGCGGAGCTCAACGAGCGCCGCGGCTTTGTTCGGCACGACGACACGACCGACGTGGTTAGGGACGGCGGAACCGAAATTGCAGAGACCACCGTTGTTGGCCATCGTCTTGTTACTGAGTCTATCGGTGGACAAGTTAGATTTTCTCTCTATCTATATAGTTAAATTTATGTGATGCAAAACTATACATAATCACGTGTAAAATGTGTGCAGCTGTTGGGGCGGTTTGCTATGGATGATAAAGCATCGAGGGGATCTCCAGTTTAGTCAAAAATGGTGTTGGACGAGATTCTCTATTCTAAAATTGTTTAGTTTTATTTTTCAAGTTTTATCAGATGTGTAAACGAGCTTGTTTAAGTGTCTTTATTTTTTATATTTATATGCAGCTTTCTTTTCTTTTCTTTTTTCTTTTTCTTCTTCTTTTTCTTTGGGGGAAGCCTATATTGTAGCCTCTTGTTATTAGGGATGGCAATGGATCCTAGACCCGGTCCAGATCCGCAGATCCAGATCCTTTTTACAGGATCTGGACCTTGTAAAAAATGGATCCAATGGATTTGGACCGGATCTGGATTACTCTTAAGATTTGCGGATCTGGATCTGGAGCAAAAGTTTTGAGACCCAGATCCGGCCCACGAATCCGGTTATATATAAAAAATATATATTTTATTTTGTTTTTATCAAACTCTACCTTAAAGATCTATTACTAATCTAAACATCTCTTCTCATAAATAATGTATATAATTCTATTAAAAATAATATTTTATTTTCTCTTAATTTAAATTTTAGTTGTTGTTATTATTATTATTATTATTATTATTATTAATAATATATCTTTTATTTGTATTGATAATATTATTTTTTTCTTTTCAATGTAAAAATGGAAGACACATTGTTCCACTGTTACTGAATATTGTGATGAAGATAGAGATAAAATTGATTGTAATGATATGATAATTAATTTTTTCATCCCTTTTTTATATATACAATTAAAATAAGTGTGTATCTGCTAATATATTATTCAGTACTTGAATATCATATTCTTACTTATTATGAAATTTTATACTAATATTTTTATATAGGTTATGATTTAATATCTATTTTTAAATAATTGTCGATACTCTAGACAAAATTCGATTTTTTTAGTTAATTAAAAATTTATAAATGATTTAAAAGAGTAAAAAGTATGGATCTGGATCTGGACCCGAGACCCTGTGAATTTAATGGATCTGGGTCTGGATCTTATTTTTTTGGATCCAATGGATCTGGACTGGATCTGGACCTAAGTAAGAAAATTCAGATCTGGATCTGGACCAAGCAGGATCCGGTCCAGATCCGGCCCATTGCCATCCCTACTTGTTATATGTAATGTTTTCTACTGTTTGGAAGAATTAGAAGAATTCTTGGAGTTTATGATGATTGATGAGTTGAAGTTTTGAATACTTCCGGATAAATAGATTAAAAGAGAACGCATCTTCTACTTTGTATATGATGGAGAAGCGTACTTCATAAACATGTAAAATTGTATAGATCGATTTTAAGAAGGTTAGCACTGCAATTTGATGTTATTTACACTAAAATGTCTTTGATAATTTTACAACAATGAAGGTTGAATTATTAGTCCGATTGATCAGTTTACGAGCCGTCAATAGAATTGTTAAATGATCACCCAATTTAGAGCAAGTATTTATCTGAATATTAGTCAGCTACCTTCAATTTATTGATTCGTATCATCAAGCTAACTTAGTATATAAACTAGCCTACTTTAAAATATTTAATCTGAAAAACGAATAAAAGCACCAACTGGAATACTCCCTCCATCCTATATACACATTACATATTCGCCGCGGGACCAATATCCCTCCGTCCCAACACAAAGATGATTTGTATTTCTTTTCGAATCGTCCCAACGAATATGAGTTTCTCTTTTTTTTTGACAAAAATTAGAAAATTTAATACTCTAATTAATAAAATTAATTATATCCTTATTTTCTTTAATTAATCCATCTGGTCCAAAACAACTCATTAGCCCAATTCTTAAGAAAATCTCACGTGGAATGTTCTATAAATGCGCTCTATAAGGTGGTCTCTACCATAGAGCCCCCTCTATAAGAGGCTCTATAATCATCATTTCTATTTTATCCCATTTTATTCTTCTATAAATTTTAAAATTAAACATTTTATTAAAATTTAAATTTGAATTTAAATTACAATAATTTAGATAACTATAATCCTAAATTACATTAATTAAAAAAAAAGGATTATTTGCACGTAAATACACAAACTTTCAGCATTTTCTGGTAAAGTCCGGCGAAGCTCCGCAGTTTAACGGCGACATCCACCGGCGGCGTCGACATTGTTATTTACCGGCGGCGGTCATTTGCCGCCGATAAAAGAATCACCAACGAGGAAATTACCGGCGGCAACCCGCCGCTGGTAATTGTTTTTCCGGCGGCCGCCTAACGATTATCGATGGCAAATGTCGCCGGTAATCGCACATTTTTTGTAGTGATTGGCTTCACATTTCTCGTAGATCGCCTCTCATAACGTCTTTCTAGATGCGTTGAAAATGAGATTCGATCTGCCTGTTGTCACGAATAAGAGCCCTTTCATATTTAGTGTCGTTGAATCTTCGGGCGATATCTCCCCTATATTGGGTTGCCTTTTGGCCCGTCCCAATATTGGATCGTGGGTAGCCTCCGCCCAAAACATACAAATGAGATCCGTCTCCGCCGAGGTGTACTTGGTGCGGGGCTTTGACGTCTTTGGTTTGCGTACTTCAACGACGTTGGGTTTGCCGTGGTTGGAACGGAGCCCGGGGAGAAGATATTCAAGGCTTGCGAGAAAGGCGCAAACCCCATCGTCAGGAAGAACTAGGATCACCCGAGCATAGAGCGTAATTCTTCATGTAGTGGTTGAATTGACGACCCATTTTTTAAACTAAATTTGAGAGAATAAGATGAAAAAGTGAGGGAAGAAGATAGAATTATTGTGTTGGATGTAAAGAATAAAGTGAAAGGATGTGGTATTTATAAAGGATAAAAGAAAATTAAAAAAATAAAAACAAAAACAAAAGAGAGAAAAAGCTGTTTGAGAACTGTCATATTTTTTTTTTAAGTAAAAAAAACAATAAGATTTTAATTTTAATTTTTTTTTTCCGCGCATGCTAGCATGCGCCCGCTTTTTCTCTCCCGCCTCACCGGCACCACGCAACGATCCCAGCACGAGTCGGAGGGGTGCGTCAACACGCGGCCGAGCGCGGTGCACACCAACACCTACTAGGGATGCTCTAAGGAATGAAACATTTACTTAAACCCTACCCATCTTCGTCTTCTACCGCAAACAATCAAATGAAGAAAATCAAAGCTGCCAGCCACCTTCAATCTCAAACTCCCTTCGACGGAGAAATCGCTGATGTCCCTAAGAAATTATCCAAGATATGCTCTTAAGGCTCCCCGTCAAATCCCTCTTGAAATCAAAATCGTGGAATTCCTTGATTTCCAGTTCCCGATTCATTAAAACTCATCTCAAACGCTCCACCAAAAGTGCAGATTTCGCCTATCTCAAATCATCTTTACTCTTATTTGAGATCATTAACTTCGACTTTTTAGTTATCAATTGATAGTCATTTACAATTTGTTATTTTCGATTTTTATATTAAATTTTACAATTTGTTTGTTTTGATTTAAACTTTAACCTTTTGATTATCCATATAAATTTTTATAGTAATCAATTATAAAATATACTAAATAAATTCATGTCTTTTAAATCTAACCTAGCTAGGTCAGTAACTTGATACCCTAATTGTTGACTTGCGTTAAATTTTAAAAATAAAAATAAAAAAACAATTCACTACATACGTTTATGTTAATAATAATATATTAAGTTTGATTAAGTACTATTATTGGATTATATTAGTATATGTAGGTAAAAAATGTAAATATGATAATGTAATGTGAACATAGTTCTCAATATGAGGATATACATTCAAATTTAATGAATTCAGGATGCCTTTAACTAAACACTTAATATTATTTTTTTACGCTCATAGATGATAATTAGTTTGTTTTTAGTTTGTATATATTCATTACATAACTTGGTTAATAGTAAATGGAACGTTTGCATTAGTATAAGATTACTTCAGTTAAGAAAATGGCAAAATAATGAAATGAAAAAAAATAAAAAATAAAAATGAAGTAGAAGCTCCGAAAAATAAAGTTACAATGAGCATGCTTGGACTAAGACTATTTGGTACAAACGTCGTATAAATGAACAATATGTATAAATCATCTAATGAATAAAATATAACACCACCACCTCAATTGCCTCAAGGAAATAAAATAAAAAATAAATGCAAATCGCTCTAGTCTCATGACGATTCTTTTTAAATAAATAATTTTTTAGTCTCTTTTTTTTTTAATAATTTTTAATCTCAAACATTAATCATTCTACTTAATTTAAGATATGCACACCCTTTTCCATGTTGCAATAGGTCATTGTTTCAAGCACGCTATCTAATCTAAGACACCCACATGCTCAATTCTCAAGGTCTCTCTTTCAATAGTTTATTGGTTCAAATTTCACAAACATTGTGTGTAATATTTTCATTAGTTTAATTATTTAGTCTAATTTATTTGTGAGTAAATTGAATTGCATTTTTATTTCTTTAGTTATTTAATCTATTATTTATGAAAAGATTGATTAATTTATTATAATATATATTCGGTTTTATGATATCGTATATAGTGTGTATTTAAAAATACTAGTATATAAAGACGAGACTGAAATCAAAATCGAATACATGTCCGTTTGGAATTTGATAGTATCATATTCATATCAAGTGGCCACCAGCATCCCAGTCGTAGTCACATTCACATAACAAGGGTACGAAATATTCACAAACTCATTAGAGAGAGAGGCAGCCCTTCCGAACAACGCAAGTATACATACATACATCAAACATCCAACTCTCCAAAACACAAGATTAGATACTACATAAATTTCATCCAACATGCATAATATAGAGCTCAAATATAGCCATTCTTAGAGCACCCACAACGCGGGTACTCGAGGGGCTCCTCGAGGAGAGGGGTGGCGTCGAGGAGGGCGTTGCGGCGTGGAGCTACTCGAGGCATACTCGAGTCTTCGAGTATGCTCGAAGGGGGAAGGGATGGCGCGTGCAATGCACGCGCCCAATTAAAAAAAATTGAAAATTCGAATTTTATTCGAATTTTGACTGCACCTCCTCGATTTGCGCACTTTTGACCGACAGTTTTCTATTTTTTTTACCCCTTCTTCTCCTCTTTAAAAAACCCCAACTTCTCCCCACTATCTTCACACCTCTTCTTCTCCAATTTTCTTCTCCTCCATTTATCAACAATACAATTTTCTCCGGCATGGATCCACACAACCCTTTCTACGATCCAAATTGGTGCCCCGATCTCTCCTCCGATTATCATCCCGATATGGGAGGAATCAACTTGGAGGAGAGCCCGCCCGAGGAGGAACCGGTCAGTGCACAGCAGAGTGTCTCCCCACCAAAGAAAGGCGGCCGGAGGAAGGAAATGGCCACCAAAATCAAGCACGACAAGGAAGCTAGGTACCGTCATACGTATGCTCCCGAGCATACGGATCTCATCGTCCAAATTTGGGCGGAGGAGACCAACGACGCCATCCGTGGGACGGATCAAAAAGGAGAGGCGTATTGGGGCCGGATCCGCGCACGTGTGAACCCCATCCTCGGCGTCGACCTTAAGATCAAGCAACTTCAAGGCCACTGGTCCCGGGTGAGCGCGGATGTGCGTCTCTGGGAAGCTGTTTGGGTGGAGACGCGCAACAATTGGCCCTCCGGTCATTCAGATGATATGCTTCTTGACAATGCCCAAATCCTCTTCAGGGCTCGAAGCCCACACAGGGCCTCCTTCAATTTCTGGAACGCGTGGAAAATTCTCCGGAACAATCCCAAGTTCAAGTCGATGTACCTCGTTGGAGACGTGCATGCCTCCAAGAGGACAAAGACCACGGAAGATGGCGGCTTCACCACCTCGGCGTCGGGCGAGGAGATCTCTTCTGCCCGGCCCATTGGCAACGCGGCGGCGAAGGGGAAAGGGAAGGCATCAGCGTCGCATACGAGCTCGGATCCTCCACCGGCAATAGTGGAGAGGTTGGACAGGACCGACGAGCAGATGAGGGCATTCACCGCCCAGTACCAGCGGAGGAACGATATCAGGGAGAGGGAGCTCGATATGCAGCTCCTGAACACGGATACGACGCACATGACGGACGCACAACGTGCATTGCACGCGTCCATGGTCGCCGACGTGCTCAGGCGTCGTGGTCTATGCTAGGCTTTTAATTATGTGATTTTAATGATGTTTTAGGTGTTTTTAATTTTTATGTAATTTTTTTTTTGTTTTAGGTGTTTTTAAATTTTTATAATTTTTTTATGTTTTAAGTAATTTTAAATTTTATGTTTAATGGCGTATTTAACTATTACAAAAATATACTTTTTAAATTATGCAATAAAATTTAAATAAAAAACATAAAATCAAAACTAATATTATCAACTCCAAACACAATATCCATATTTCACCACACAAACATCAAGATAATGCAAGAACCAACCTTGATAAATTCCACACAAATAAAAAACTCAATCCTAAATTCCAAGTAAAATGAATTCTAGATTCAACCAAACATTGATTACGTTGACTTGATTCAAAGTGGAATTAAAATTGCGTGGCCAAGCATGAAATAAGCTTAGATTCATTGAAATTGAAAATGAAAAATGAAGGTGAGAATGAATTAGAAATTAGTGTAGAATTACAAGGCTGTCCTCGTCCTGCGCCGCCCCTTTCGGCACGGTCACCACTAACTCGCCGTCCTCGTAAGCGGCTGAGACGAGCTCCGGCCGAGTGAAGGGCGGCAGGCGGAACCGCCACAAATCGAGCTCGAAGTCGGTCCCCGACAGGTCAACGACGCCGTTTCCTCGGATGACGATCTTCGTGACGCCGGGGTAGATCGCGACGGTGTCGGCCCTGATATCGCCGCTGAAGTCGTCCGTGGCGGCGGTGAATCGGATCGACACGGGCGTCTCGTCGATCGACACGTCGGCGTCGGAGTGGAACGGGAGCTCTAGAACCTTGGCGAAGATGTGGGGCAGCCGCCGCAGCTTCTTCTGCCGGCAGCTGTTGGCCTCACCAAGCAGAGAAGCGACGTCGTAGCGGAGCGTGATGTTGCGTTTCCTCGGCGCCGGGTGAACCTTCATTTCCGGCCACAATCAGATGAAAATCAATAGCGGGAAAAAAGAATCTGAAGAAAAGGGGGAAAAATTTGCGGCCAAGGTTGAATTTTGAGTGGAAATGAATGAATTAAAGGTTTGAGGCAGAGATTGGAAAAGGCAGAATCTTGCACTCGAAAAAGGGGTCCTGCATAACATTTGAGAAATAATAAAAGATTTTTGAGAGAAAAATGGAGCTACGCAACTGTTGAGGAAAAAGATATACTATATATTGTGTGAAAGAGAGAGATTTTGGAATCGCTACGAGAGGCATGGAAGTAGTTTGACGTTGCCCTTTCGCTCCTGCGGAATTGACCGGATTCTTCTTCATTTACCTTCTCAGTGCACAAAGATTATCTGTTTATTAGTATTTTTTTTCCTTCACTAAATTATGTACTCCTTCCATTCCAGGCCAATAGGCCCAGTTACTTTCAACACGAAAATTAAGAAACTTACTTTTTTTATAGATAAGTAGTGTGGTCCACTTTAAGCTTTTAAGAATTCTCTTATTTTTTCTTAATCATTTTTCCTTCCTTATCTCATTTATACCTTCTTCTTTAAATTTAAGTGAATTAAAATAAAATGTCAATTTAAATATGCGGCTGAATCAATTTAATTGAACACTTCATTCTGAAAATTTAAAAAAGGCGGCTAATTCATTAAATTTCCACCCAAAAAAATGTTCCAGATTTTTAAAGCTTCAAACCACCACACTCCTATAAATATTCATTTTCTAACACGACATTCTACACTTCTAAACTAAAATCTTCATACTAAAATTTAACGCAGCAGAATGCACTTGAGGGATCTTTAAGATGATGGTTGTCCAGTTTCTCCTTCAAAACTCGAAAGATGGCAACCCCAAGTACGACAAAATGAAAGAAGCCGGCGTCAAATTCAACTTAGGGCGCCGAACTGTCACTCGATTGTGGGCTGAAGCAAAGAAACAAAAACAACAAGGTGAGCTTATCAATTTGACATCAAAAAAAAAAATTGACACCACGTTTGAGGAAGAGAGTGCAAATAGACATAGAACAAATTCAAGCTCTAAAGCAATGTAGAAGAGGCACAATCAGAAAATTGGCAATTGGCATACAAGTTAGCAAGAGCACAGTGGGACGTTGGGTTCATTTGGGCCTAATCAAAGCGCATACGAATGCCATAAAGCATGATCTCACTGCCCCTAATAAGCTACTGAGGTTAAGGTTTTCTCTTGAAGCCTTAGAGTATGATAGGATTGCAAATATTCTGAAATTTAAGACAATGCATAATGTAGTGCACATAGATGAGAAATGGTTCTACATGACAAAGGCAAATAATCGATATTACCTCACAAAAGAGGAGCCTGAACCTTACAGGAGCTGTAAGAGCAAAAAATTCATCACCAAGGTAATGCTTTTGTGTGCGGTTCGTAGGCCACTCTTTGATGAGAATGGCAATGTATTGTTTGATGGGAAAATTGGTATTTTCCCATTCACACAAGTCATTCCAGCTCAGAGAAGAAGCAAGAACAGGAATGCAGGGACACCAAAGACTAAACCAATTCAGTCAATCACTCAAGCAGTGATGAAAGAGTGTTTCATCAACCAGGTATGGAGACACACAAGGACTTGTATGCAATGCCAAAATGTACTTTATGTCATAGAATTAGTATGCAAAGTGTAATGCAGTATTCATTTATTCAAGTTATTACTTTTTCCAGCTTATTTCCAGCTATCATGAACAAATGGCCTCAAGGTGCATCAAAGTTGATCTTCATTCAACAAGATAATGCAAAGCTACATATAAGTGATTCAGATATAGAGTTCAGACAGGCTGCCTCTCAGAATGGCTTTGATATTAGACTTGTTCAACAACCCCCCCAACTTACCTGACACAAATGTCAATGACTTGGGTTGTTTAAAGCAATTCAAATCATTCAAGAGGAGTCAGTTTGCACTACAGTGGACCAAATAGTTAATGCAGTATGCAAAAGCTTCATGAATCTCAGTTCAATAGCATTGAACAAGGTTTTCTTATCACTACAAGGCTGCATGATAGAAACAATGAAGATGAAGGGGCATAATGCTTACAAACTGCCACATATGAGCAAGGATGCTCTTATAATGCAGAATGCCCTCCCTCTCACATTGAAAGTGGACAAAGATCTTGTCGATCAGTGTATTATGCACATGATAGAGTCAGGGGAAGCAGAAAGCGTGCAGGACATCAGTTTACAGTTGGGTTTTGAACATGAGGCTCACCACACAACAATTCAAGCCTAAGATGAAGACAAGGTGGTTCTTTTTGTAAGTTTCAATGCACATGAATGTGATTGAAAGTGAAATCCTTTTTGTATAGACAGACGGCTCTTTTTGTAAGCTTAAATGCACATGAATGTGCTTGAAAGTGAAATCCTTTTTGTATAGACATATGGCTCATTTTGTAAGCTTAAATGCACATGAATGTGATTGAAAGTTCAAGAACAATGCATCATTTTAGGCACTTAAAGTTTATAATATAGCAACCATCAACCATCACACACAATCTCTGGTAAGCAAACAGGGGCAATGAAAATCGGCGGCCTCAAACTCATCTATTCATACTCGAATCATAGATGAGTTCAGTTGGCCAAACTAAAGCTTAACCGTTCACAAAATATGTTAATACTAAAAAAAAATCATCATTTTAGGCACTGAACTCAATCCCACAAACACTCTTGCCAACACATCAAACACAACCAAATTTTCTTATCACAGATGCAACACAACCAAATAGGCATCACAGATGCAACAATCTAGGGTTTCACCAACAAATCGAAGCATAACAGAGGCTAAAACAACAAATCAAGGCATCACAGATACCATAGCACGAAAAGGAAAGTCCTCACCCGTTTGATAGGAGGAAAATAGATTTCAGTGAACCGATCTACAATCCTCTGGAATCGGTAGGGTGGAGGCTCCGCCTTTTCCTCGAACTCAGGCGCTGCCACTTCATCTTCTTCAGCCACCACCGCATCAGGTGGCTCGAACTCCGGGACGAAACTCTCTGGTAGATCCACAGGAATCGCCTTCCTCTCAGCCTGTCGAACCGTCTTCCTACTAGCATGTCGACCCGCCTTCCTTCTACCCTCTCGAGGAAGACATGGGACGTAGCCACTAAGATCTATATGAGAGTCACAACCATCGGAAAATTACGAGTCGGGGACGTGACCACTGCTCAGAGACTCAGAATCGACGAATTCAACCAAGGATTGGTTGAATTCCTGACAAATCGAATGGGGTTTTGGAGTACACATCACGGCGGGAGATCGAAGAGGTGGGTTGCGGTCGATTGGTGAAGGAGCAGCAGCGGAGGTTGAAGAAGGGTCGGCGCCCTTTTGATTCTAGGGTTTGACTAGAGAGAGAAATGATAGAAAGAGGTTGAGAATGAGTTCAGTGAATGAGCTGCGTGTGTAATGAGCATTTTTAATTAGGAGTATATCTCATTTAATTAATACTCATACTTACACTTAATAAAGCCCTAATTATTTCTATAATAAGACTGGGCCTATTGATGTGGGACGTCCCAGAAATGAAACTGAGCCTATTGGAATGGGACGGAGGGAGTATTTTTAAAAAAAAATCTCCTTTATATTTTAAACCACATTCACACTTAGAGGGTGTATTGGTTGTAGAGTCTGTGGGATTTTTTTGGACTTTGAAAGTTTGGGGGTATTCAATCCAGACTTTTAAAAATCTAGAGGTATGGATTATAAAAAATCTTAAAAATTCCTTAGGTATCCAAAAGTACGTGGATTTTAAAGCTCTATGGATTTTCATGGATTTTCACCTCATCACATGAGATTTTTGTGGATTCTTTCACCTCTCTTCTGTCCAGCGCTCTCTCGAGACCAACGAGCATTGGTGCTTTAAGCATCAAGCATCTCAACGTCGGGTGAGCTCCAGCGGGCACTGGTGCTTTGAGCATCAAGCATCTCAGCTGTTGCTGGGCTCCAGCTCCGGTTCCAGAAGTCGCTGGACATCGGCCGACATTGGGTTGCTCCGGTTCCAGCGGTAGCTGAGCTCCACCCGGCGTTGGGTTTTTGCCTTTCTAATTCCTATCAAGTTGATGAAAATCCATGAAAGTAAAAAAAATAAAAAAATCAACCAAATTCTGCATAGAGTCTATAAATTTCTTAAATCCCCGAAAATTCATGGACTTTTTAAAGTCCAAAAAATCCAATAGAATCCCGAACCAATACACCCCCCTTAATATTTACAAAATACTCACTCTTTACTTTTACAATTTGGTGGGCCCAATACTATCTTTTAACACTAACATCACATTTTTGAATTTTTTTTATTAAATCTCCCGTCTATTGTGGAAGTTTGTTTAAGAAATAGATAAAGTTGTTTCGGTTTTCAGTCCCTGAGAATACGATACTTGACTTGCCATTTATGCTATGATTACACCGTGTTAGTTGCGGTATTTTTTATACTAAGAAAATAGTGATCACCCAATGAAAACCAACTTGGTTCAATTTCAAGTATTCGATTTAAGCAATTCAGAGCCGACAACTCAACAATCCCAGCATTTAATTCAAAAAATAATCTCAAGCCAACATGCTGCATGAAATTATTTGATTAGCTTGTACACCAAGATGGGGCACAATTCGCCTAAGTCAAACGCAATCACAAGTTGGCCAATGTCAGTCGATTCCAATTTGGATAACCAAATAAAATCAAGGTCCAGCCTGGCCTTGCTCAAATACAATAAATTCTCCAACATCTGCTCCAGGCTGATGCAACGAAATAAAAATAAGAGGACAAGCTGCGTCTATTCATCTCTTTGACATATTGTTGTTTTTTCAATATACAAGCTACAATACGTTGCATCAATCCATACGATATTGAAACCATGATTTGAATAAGGTTTTTGCTTCATCAAAAGAGATACTAAAACATATGCACATGTATGTTCTAAAGAAATTTACATGCGAAATGGTTATTGTTCGCTATTATTTTCACCACGCCGCAAGTATACGGTGTAGTTGCAACATAGGGAAGCAAGGTCGTATTCCACAAGGATTAGTAGTCAAATTCTAGTGATTACCTTAAGTCATTATGCTAGAGCTATTTAGACTAAACAAGGAGGTGAGTGGTTTGATTAACTAACAAATTCAAAGACAAAATAAGAACAATCAAATAAAGTGGATTAATTAAGTGATGAAGGTGGTTTAGGGATTAGGCAACGATGGATTAGCAATGGACTTCAATTAGCTCAATATTAGTCTTGATATTCCTATTTATCTAGAGTGATCTCCCCACTAGTTCTAGCCCCCTCCCGGACGACTAAAACTGTAGATTACGGGTCATAGTTGCCGTCCCCGGTCAACTTCTAACCTATAACTCCCAAGAGCACAAATGATCGGTAAACTCTCACCCAACTCTCAACCTCCCGGTTTATTGAGTCAATATGTTTCAAGCTCCTAATCTATTATGATTATCCTCTCCCGATTCAAATCACAAATTAGAAATGCATAGAAAGTGGCCAACAATCCATACAAGAATTAAAGCTAGGGCTTGAAAAGATAATAACAAGGAAATAATCAATACATATATTAAGCATAATAATCAATCCATCACATCATCCATGAGCCTAATCCCCAAACCAATGGGGGATTTTATCCAAACATGTTCACAAACAACAAACCAAAATCAAAGAAATACATAAATGAAAGAGAGAGTAAGAAGTGACAAATCCTATTAATGAGCTTTCTTCAATCTTCTCTCCTCTTCAATGCCTTCAATCTTGGTAAAAAGATGTGGTAATGGAGGCTAGGGTTTGGTGTGAATGAATTGGGGAAGATGGAAATGGGTGAGTATGAGGTTGGGGAAGATGAATAATGTGAGGAAAAGGGGGAGAAAGGGGTTTAAGGGCTGAAAAACGCGACTCCGCTCTTTTCCCGCGGTCATGGCCCGCGCCCGTGGTGCTCAAACGTGGGCAAAACTCAGGGAACCCGCGGGTGGTGACCGCGGTACACCCCTGGAATTGGGAACAGCTGACCCGCGGTCCCACCCCGCGGCCGCGGGTGGTGACCGCGGGGTACTGGGCGTTTTGCACAGTCCGCTCGTTTTGCTCCGTTCTCCCTCGTCCGGACTCGGATTTGGTCGCCGTTTGCGCTCACGGATTCCTCTCGAGACGTACTTCAATCTCATATCTTCAAAATGCTCCAATTAATCCTTTATTTTTCCTAAAATTACTCCAAAACTACACCAAGATATCAAATCTTCATAAAACTAAATATTCGGGCACAAACAAGCATTCACAAGCAAAACATGAAGGGAAATGACAACAAAACATGTGGAATTGAGGTATGAAAACCATGTTTGTCAGTTATACAAGATATCAACAAATCACATCAATTTATAGAATAAGACAAATCTCACAAATATCTGGCAATGTCGACTTTCCAAGAGTTCTCAAATAAAACGTCCTAATATAATAAGACATATATTACTTTTTATGGAAATAAACCTATATAAATGGGACATCTGAAAAGGAAAAAACAAACCTATATGTACGGAACGAATGGAGTAAATATTAATGATAGAATGCAATAAATCATTAATTTAATAATCAAATAATTATTGAAATAATCTAGACCTTCTAACATTTTGAGAAGCAAAATCATCAATAACATTTTCAAGATCAAGTTTTTCTAATACCTCATTTTCAATGTATAAAATTGTTAACTCATTTAATCTTTCTTGAGACATAGTTGAACGTAAATATGATTTTATTTTGAGTGAGATTTTGCGTGAGATTGAGAGGAGAAGCAAAGGCAGGCGCTGTGAGAGAACAAGGATTTTTTTTTTGCTAATGTTTTGCTGACCTAAAGTGAAATAGGAATATATATATATATATATAGGGCATTATTACTATTGAGCCTAAATTTTGGGACTACCGAAAATTTGGGGCCCTAGGCCATTGCCCCACTTGCTACTACACAAGGATCGGCCTTGAATATTTGTAATATGTGTATATCTTAAAAGTGAGCTTTCTAAAAATTATAAAAGTTTTGATTTGATACTAAGATCTATGTTGATGATATATCTGTTGATGTAACCTTGTAGATTGCAACCTATTTATTAGGAGGTGTGTTTTTTATATTTACAAGTTTTAAAATAAAGGATCAGTGGATGTAGTTTGCTGAATGTGCATGAAGATGGAAGTCTCCAAAACTTTTGACCTACTAAGGGGGGTGTATTCGTTGTGGAATTTGATGGATTTCTATGGATTTTAAAAGTCTGGGTGTATTCGTTCAAGACTTTTAAAAGTCCATATAAATCTGGGTGTATTCGTTCAAGACTTTTTAAAATCCATACAAATCTAGGTGTATTCGTTATTCCATTGACTTAAAATCCGGAATGACTTTCATGGATTTCATCCAAAAAATACACACGACGAAATTCGGCCAAGAACCACGAGAATTGACATCCATGAAGTTTTAAGCGAGCGCTGAGTTCTAGCGCCTGCGGCCAAGAAGCCAGCGAGCGCCGGAACTCAGCACTCGCTGGAACCCACTTATTCCACTTATTCCCAGCGCTCGCTGGAACCCAGCGATCGCTGGGTTTCCAGCGCTCGCTGGAACTCAGCGATTGCTGGGTTTCCAGCGGTGCTGGGACTCCGCGGGTGTTGGTTTCATGGAATTCAATTCCAAAATTATCTCGTAAAGTCTTCGAAAATCAGTGAAAATCGGGGTGAAATCCAACCACGAATTCTTTGAAAGTCGTCTGGAATCTATGTGAATTCCATGGAATTTAAATTCCATGGACTTTTTAAAGTCTGTGGAAATCCACAACGAATACACCCCCCTAAGTTTCAGTGAGGCTTGCTGGCTCAAAACCTAGTTGAATCATGCCACGTTAACTCAAAAGTCAATATATTCAAACGTGGAGACAACCTGCAATGTTATGTAGGGAAGGACTATCTGGAGATAACGTAGATAAAGTACAATATCCTCATAATGTTTGAATACTGAAGTACTATGTTGCAATGCACAGAGAATGACATTCCTTGGGTCAAATGGAAAGAAATTCTCAAACACACAATAACATTTTGAAGATGTTCTCTCCAACATAACTATTTAAGTTCGAGAGTATAAATATGATGTCACTCCCACTGGATTACTTACTTGAAACGTTGTACATTTAAATTCGCAAGCAATCAAATCCCTAATTTCTGCTCTCATAATACAACGTATTTCGAAGAAGGGAATTCTACAAGTGTTGTGATTTCTCTTGGGTTTAAATGATCTTTACTCCCGAAGATTTTCATCTACATTCCCTTAGATTCTAGGTGTTTTAACTTGGTATATCGAAAGTATAAATGATTCTAGATTCCAAGACGAACAAGAAATAAGTGTTAAAGGAAAAGTTGTTGGACCAATTCAACCTCATGGTCAGGAGATTTAACAAGATGGACTCTCGGCTGAACATTATAAACGATTCTACAGAGAGAATCGAGACATGAGCCGCACTAATATAAGAAGAAAAGATTATGCTGAAGAAAAGTCCAGCACAACTGAAAACAAGTTGAAAGATGATGAGTCCTTTAATTGTGGCAAAAAGGGACATTTCAAAGTGGACTACCCCGAACTGAGCTACAAGGAAAGCAATGTTGGGGTTGTAGACTGCAAAGAAAAAACTTTCTTTTGTTCCATGTATGTTTCCTGTTTGTCTCATTTTCTTTTGTTCTTGTCTATTTTGATGGGCATTGTCACTTTAGGGCATTGTCGTGTATGAGATACTAGTTTATTTTTATTTTACATGTTGGGGGTCCGCCTAACCCCTCACTCTTCAGGTGTTTTGTTAAACAAAAAAGAAAAAGAAAAATTATGCCTGATGAGGATGGAATCTGGAATTCCCGTCCTTCTAAAGAAAAGCCCGAGAATAAGTCATACGTAACTAAATTAAACTATTATATTCGTATTATTTTGATATTATCGCAGGAATATAAAGCCATGATTGGGCAGATCTGAAACAATCATAAATCTGAGTCTGGCAGAGCTTCAACGAGAAATAGGACAGATCTGAAGATGCGAGTCCAAGCTAAGGAACTAATAAAGATATAGAGCCGATTGGAAGACTGTTACCAAATCTGAAAGTTAGAAGATATATGTATTGTTAATTCTTTTAGCTAGATTAAAATATTCTTTTTCCTTTTTGAGTGTTTTTTCCACGGGATTGTATCTGACATATTTTAAACGAGATTTGGGCCAATGGCCCCACAACATTAATGGGCCCTTGACCTTAGGGCTAAGCTAGGTTTAGAAAATAGCCTATAAATAGAGAAAAATACTCAAACATACACACATTAACTATTCTTCATCCACAAGAAATACAAAAGGAGAAATCCTTTCTTTCTCTTCAAGCTTTCAATTTCCTTCTTGTTTTTGGGTTCGACTCGTCTCGAACTCCAGCAATGCCTGTATACAATGGTTACAAGGCCTCTATTTATTCTCTTTTATGAATTGTTTACAATTGCATTTGAATGTCTCTTTATCTCATAATATAAGTAGATCAGATGGTGATACCAAATTGCAAATAGATCATATAATTGGATCAATCTTTATGATATGCAAAATACCATAAATCACAAATGAGATAATTCAGGACAGAATATCGGTTTAGGCTGCATCATAATAAGTAAATGACTTGTCTTGGTTATTTAGTTATGCTGGTACGTTGTTAAGTATTGAAGAGCACAGTGAGATGTGTTATTTTTTACTGACCCATGAAGAAGAACTAGAGATCTCGGTGACAATGGCAGACACTATGGATCCAATGGTGGCAGCAATGGTGAAACTGATTATGGCAAAAGTAGCGGACCACATCATGGTAGAATTCTTGGCAGCAATTGTAGTGGACTCGTTCGCAATATTTGTTGACATCTCCAACAATTGTATTAAGTTTCAAAAATATTAAATCAATTTTAGTGTCTTGATCTCATCAGTACATCAAGCTATCTCATCGTGCGTTTGTTGGAAATATAGTAGCTTACGGGTATATTACAAAGAAACATAAATGAAGAAGATCAAAATATAATAAAGTAAATTGAATTGAAAAGATTATAAACGAAATCGTAGATAGAATGCAGAAAGTCGAGTTGAGGAACCCCTCTATCCGAAAGACGAGATGTGCCTTAGTAGGGCACACAATTGGGTGTGTTGTCCTAAAAAATATGCCTCGATATTAGCATCACAATATGTTGAGCTCTGGCGAACTGCAACAAAACGACAACATAGCTTTAACTATATGAATATTAAAGATACAAAGAACTTGTATGAAAATTATCCTATTTATAGACAAAGTCCACCATGGGGGGAGCCTGCAAGCTTTATAGGCACTATCGATAATGAAGGGAGCCTATAGGCGTAAAGCCCTATAATTACTGTAGCATGAAGAGTTATGTCTCTCTATGAGGTTACCAACGTATCCCTCGTTGTCCCATCATGGCAAAAAGGTTATCAACTATAACTCATGTTTTCCTATTATGACGAGACGTTCTTGGCTATTGTTGAATCAACTCCTGATGTAATTACGGAAGACCAACGAGTAAGCTCTCCTAACCAGCTACGAAGACCAACGAGCAGACGGGTCCCCATGTGCACAAATAGGCCCAACGGATTGGGTCATGATCTGTTGAGCCCCGAGCAAGTCGAAGGTCCAAAACACTCAGCTCAACTCAGTCTAATGTTTGGCCCAAAGACATCCTTAAATCTATTTGCCAAAATCCAAGTCCAAGTCCAGGAGTTAGCAAAATCCGATGAAATCTGAAAAGCCAAACCGAACCTAACCGAAATACTAATTATGTTCGGTTAATTTGGTTTTCAGTTCGGTCGAACCGACCTCCGTGGACGTAGATCTTTATGATCGAACCACGTAAATTCTTGTGTTATTTTTGTGTTTTTATCTATTTTCCCATTGAGATTAATTTCACGCTCAACAAATACTATCCTTATAAATATACCTTTATTCTACTTACATTGATTTAAAACAATTTATTAAAATATGTATCCAGCCTCAAATGAGACTCTTTTTTGTAGGGGAAAGAGTATACAATTATCTAATATATAAAGTGTTATCATATGCATATACAATCTAGGGGTAGGGGAAAAGAGTATAAAATTATTTAATGCATAAAGTGTTATCATATACATGTACAGTCTATGGGTGTCTATTTGAGGCAAGGCGGGTACCCTACCCAAATTTTGCGGGTAACCCGATTATTCATCCTACAAGATATATGAACCTGATCTGCTGGCTATTGCCGAGTAACCTGATACATTACGCGGGTATTAGGGTACCAGCATACCCGAATTTCTGCGACATTTTTTTATTTTTCTTTTTTTATCGTATTCCTCATATAAGAAAACTAAACAACTAAGGAATACGAGCCCACTTTAATTAAGGGCATTGTTTATAGTTATGAAAAATATACGAGCTCACTGTAATTGAGCCACAAGACTCAAACCATGATTTTATGATTAAAAAAATATATTTTTAATCATAACACAACATAATAATAGTTCAAAAAAATATTTCTAACCATCGATTTTCCCCAAAAAGCATCAAAGTGATCAAAGCTAACCAAAACCCAAAAGGAGCAAAAGAAGTGAATGACCAACAAAGTCTACGGGACTTATCGGCTGGGTGAGAAATCAGGCCGTAGGGACGTCGGATGCGGGGCAGGCTGGTGTTGACCGGAGTGGGAGCTGAGATTAAAAGTTTGAGCGTCAACAATTTACCAGCGTGAGGTTGAGCGACTTACCAGCTAGGGAGTAGGCGCCGGCAGAGCGACATCGTGTCGGGGCGGGAGGGCAGAGGGGTCTGAGTCAGAGAGTCAATAGATTAAAGACGTCAGATGCTAGGGCTTGAACTTGAATAATTGAATTGAAAATTTGAAATCATATTATTAAATTAATAAAACTATAGAATTAAAAAAGCCTAGCAGATATTTGGATATACCCGAGATTCGTCTGGTATACTCGATACGCGCAAACTTACTCAGTGCAACACTCGAACCTAACCTGCATCCCGATTAAGGTGGATATCGAATACCCAAAATCTGCACGGGTATCGGGGCTGAGTCGAGAATACTCGATACCCGCAACCTGTTTTGACACCCTTAGAGCATCTCCAGCCCTTGGCGCATATGGGGTTTAATTGGTGGTCCCCATCTTAGCACCACCCCTCTCTAGTGCATTGGCACTATAAGTGGCACTAAAATTTTCATTTCAATTGATACAATTTTTACTTTTCTATTTTAAAATTTAATACTCACTCCGTCCCTTAAGACCATGTTTGTCGGTGCTGTTTCTCCACGGTGGTCGACTGCCATGTGGATAATGTGGAAAAAAAAAATTCAAAGACACCACACCCAACATGGTCGACCATGAAAAAAAGTAGACCACACATGGTCTCTCTCTCTCCTCTAACATGAATGAATGTTGTGATGACACTTGTCCATGTTTAATTGGTTCAATAGATTTTATTTAGATAATTGATGAAAATTATTATATATTTTATATAAAATATTAAAAAATAAAATTAAAAATACCAAAATTTATATTTTTCATTATCTGTAAATAGAGACCACTCTTGCTATATTTCAACACACCTTCAAATTCCCCTCTCTACATATAACATCTACTACTAGTATTTCTTTCTCTATTTTTCAATGGATCGAGGCAATAATCCCTCCCAAGACTATTATCCAAAAGCACCCATGTGATTTCTGCATTATTGTCACGAAAAGAACATGAGATATTATCTCACTGATGGTATATATCATCAATGTGCGGCATTTATCAAATCTGTTCTTGCTCTACAACTTCGAAAGCACCAGCTGCTTGCTCAACATCAAGAGGCTGCCCGAAAAGATGTTGAGCGAGCATTTGGAGTTTTACAAGCACGTTTTGCTGTTATCAAGTGGCCATGTCTTATTTGGGATCATGATATTATAAGAAAAATAATTATTGCTTGCATCATCATGCATAATATGATAGTGGAAGATGAAAGAAATACTTACCTTAAATATCATGATCCTACAGAATTCATCGAAGATCGACTATTGAAGTGAAGATGGATGGAGAGGAAACTAATGATTTCGTATACTCTACGAATAGGATTGCAAGCCTAACGAGCTATATGAGAACTAGGTCCCAACTTCGCAATAGAGAAGCTTACAGCTCTCTATTAAATGACTTGATGGAGCATATATGACAAAAGTTTGGCGATGATAATTAAATGCTTAGTATGTATTGTTTTTTTTTTCTATTTCGAGTTTGAATTGTTGTAATTTATATTTTTCGTTTGTCGTAATTTAAATTTTTATTATTTTGTTATTTTTTTCATTTTAATTTTTTCGTAATATTTTTATTTATATTTAATATCACTAAAATTATTACGATTAAAAATAATAATAAAATAATTATATATAATGTTGTGGTTGGGGTGGTCATTGATAAATCAACAAAAATAGAGGTGGTTGAGTTGTGATGAATATTAGTGATGTGGAAGAGAGAGAAATAAATTAAATATTGAAGATGGTTGGGTGGTTGCTGATAAACATAGTTTAAGAGTGTATCACATTTTCCATTTTCGTTTATCTCATAAAAATGTATCACTTCTATTTTGGGATATGACCTCACTTTCTCCTTTTAATCACAACCACTCCTTTCTACATAACCTCACAACCAATTCAACGACAATCACTCATTTTCACTCAACACTGAATTATTTCCAATTTGGGAGGGAGGGAGTATTTTATTAAAATTAACAATAAACATTAAATTAATTTAAATACAATACAATAAATAGAAGTATTACAATAATAAAAATTAAGGAATTAAAAAATTTTAAAATTTTAAAAAATAAAAATAATAAATAAAATAAAAAATATTAAAAATATAACAAAAGATATTGTTTTAAAAAAAGTCAAAAGCATTTAACCCTAGTACCCGCCGCCCCCCACCCGACCGCTTTTGTTCTCTTCCCCCTTCGTGCCTCGGCACCAAGCTATGTGCCGCCCTCGAGCCACCGTGATGCGCCAGCCCGCCACCCTCCTCTTCGTGCCAGCTCCGTCGGACTCCAACAATCAGGGCTAGAAATGCTCTTAATACGGTCAAACAACGAATCATGTAATTGATCCTTATTTATCTTAATCAAATAATATTCTCAATTTTTTAATGTAAGTTACGTTCTATCACATATTTTAAGATTAAACATGCAAATGAAAAATAAAATGTTTTCACTACTCTCTTCCGTAGAGGGGAGAATCAATGCTTTTTTTTTTGGAAAAAGGTGAGAATCAAAATATTACACTTGGAAATTTCTTGGGGGGCAAAATTGTCACATACATTTTCTTTTGTAGTTGAACGTCAGCTTCACTGACGCCACGAGTAATTAGTAGTGAAACGCAGGGGCTGTTTGGTAAAATCAGTTACTCACGCACTCAATTGAGAGGGCACGCCGTTCCTGAAGGCGAGATTTAAATACAACTATGAGTCCATTTGAGATCCGAAGATTTATTTTCTCTCAAAAAAATACAAATGAAAAAGCTCTCGCAGACTGCTCTCTCTACTGAACTTCCAATGGCTTTCTCTCTCTAGAAAAGAGCAAAATCAGACTCGTCTATACATACATTCACCAAAATATACTCGGTAGAGACGGTTATTTTTGGAGAAAGGAATTTTGATTCGAAGATTGCGCTGCTACTTCTCTCTAATCGCTGGTAAATCAGGTTAGTTTCATTTGTGTACATGTTCTTTTATTTCCTAGATTTTTTCTTAATGTTTTTTAGTGATTGTTCTCTTTTGGTGTTATTTTTCTGTATGATGTTCGTAGATCTGAAGAAACTGAAGAGTGAGGGTGGGGTTGTTGTGTATAAGCACATATATAGATATATGTTCGATGATTTGGGCGAATTGGGTGAAATAGAGGTTGATCTACTGAGATTTTGGTGGTTATGGCGGAAATCTAAATCTGCTGATTGCGTCAGGTTGATAGACTTAGAATTGTAAAAGTCGTTGAGTTGATAGATCTCTTGTTGTAGTTTTTTAGTTAAGATTGGCGCAGAACAGAGGCAGAAAAAATACCGAGGTGAAGTTTAAGGGTGGAAATTTGTTAGGAATGGAAACATTAGTTGTTGCTCATCACAGAAATCATGAGTACCATGGCAGAAGCCGTGGCCATGGTTCAACTAGATTTGGGTCAAGTTCACCACCTACGGGTGGTTTTCGCGGAATTAATTGTAGGACATTTCATTCTGGAGAAGGTTTGCTCTGTGCTCCAGCCAAATCTTGCTCGAGTAAAACAAAAACCCCTGTTACCAAAAAAGCATTTTGCCCTTCCTTGTCGCCTAAAACTCCTTCCCCATCTTTGAATGAAAACCCAAAAATGCCGAAAAAAATTGCTAAAAGCAGCTCTATTCCAATACCTATGAATATCAAGTTTGAAAGTATGGATGGTGGGTTTCAATTTTCTGAGCGCTGGGCTGGACCTGCTTATTCGAATTCACCTCCCCCAAGTTCTTTGCCGATGCCCAACTTCTCAGTGAGGCCTAAAAGAACTGTTTCCCTTGACTTGCCGACTGTGGCATCAGAAATTGATTTGCCTGCTCTCTCTCAATCTGCACCTGCCTCCCCTAGGGAACGCAGTCATTCTCCGAGCGATTTGTTTGACATTGCTGATTCTGCGACGAAGACCTTGCGCCGCATGCTTAATCTTGACATTGATGATGAATGAAGGGTTGGTGGTGGGTAGTAGTGTTCCTGTAAATAAGGATAGCAGTTTGCTGTAGTTAATTAGTGGTAGGGTTTTAAGTCTAATAAAAAAGATCATGCGTACAGGGGATGGCATGCTAAAGCACTGGTGTTATGGTAGTGCTGGAGCTATATATCAATGATCGGTGATCTCCACATCTTTGGGACTGGCATCTCTTGTTTGGTTGGGAGTATATGGTTTGGTTGCTCAGACATGGATTTTGCATATGGAAGTAGTGAAATGGAAAACAGGGGTTGATCAAGGAGTTAATTGGTGTGCTAGAGTTGAGTGCTTATGGTTTGAAGATCTTATGGTTGCTGAATTAAAAGCAATCAGATTTTCAACTTTTTTTTTTGTTTGGGGACTAGATGCTATTAAAAATGGCTATTCCAGATTTCTGTTCATTTCTCTTCACCTTTTCCCCATATAGTTAGATTTTTTATACAGAATGTACATACACTGTATAATCTAACTTGTTTAGTGTTGATAGTATGCCTGTATCTTTTCTCCATGTTTCCCCCTGAAATCCTGTTTAGTCTCCTTTTACTCCCCTGTTCAGATGCTTTCTTGCTTTTATCTGTTCTTCTTTTTTGTTCGAGTTGGCTCATCATCCTTTTTATCCTTCTTTCTTTTTCTTCTTCTCTCCAGTTGAAAATGCAACTGACTTCTGATCTAGGTTTTCCCTTCACCATTTTTCTTGGTTTTTAAAAAAGAAAAGTGGGATTGGGAATAGAGTAGTCTATCTTTTCACTCGTAGTGCATTTGTCCGATAGTAGTTGAGTTTGTTCTTGCAAGCTTTGCCTATTCTCTTTGTTCATTAGGTTTAGATGTTTTTTCTTCTTTTGTGTCTAGGCTTGATCCTTTCTGAGCATTCGATTGTGATGCCTACTTCTATGAAGTGGGTTTTAGGTTTTACATTTACCCCTTTCCTTGCTGTTGTTTAGTTCCATGGACAGTGGAGATTGTCGATTATATGAAGCCGTTCACAGGTAATGACTTGTAATTTTGTTTATTAATACTTATTTCACTCGTAGATGATAATAGACTCGTTCTTTGCCATTGACAGTGCTTGTTCATGTAGTTGATGGAAGAAAGATTCTTCTGGAGGCTGTTCCACTACCTCCTTCGCTGATCTTTGTAGTATTTGGCCTTTGCTTTCTGATGTATATGGTAGTCTGCTATGAAGCTTTAAGTGTCATGTCTTGAGTCTTATGTTTCTGATAGTTGCTATTCTGCTTATTTTTCGTTGAATTGTTGTTTGAACTTGTGTCTGCTTGTGTAGTTTTCTTCTTACTACCAAGCAAGTTATCCTGCTATTCCAGATTTTAAGCTGTTACTGCTGTCTTGTTTTACTTAAATTGAGCTGTTTCTCTAGTATATTAATGTACCTTTTGATGCCATCAACTGAATGTTCACTTTACCTGAGAGCTCGTAATGATGAAATACTATAGGCGATCATTCAAAGAATTAACATACATACACCTTGATTTACAGGAAATCTGACATAAAAATGTTTGATCTCGTCGTGTTAGATATGAAGTAATATGAAACGAAACGCAACGCAGCAGCAATGTTAATATTTTGTCAAGGCTGTGGTTTTGGACTTATAACTTACTCCGTCCCAAACGAAATGGACTATTTCTTTTCGGCACAGAGATTAAAAAATGTGTATAAAGTAGATAAAGTGGGTTGGTGGAAATTATTTAAATATTAAGTATAGAGAGAAAGTGTATTGCCAAAAAAGGAAACATGACATTTCATTTGGGACAGCTCAAAAAATAAAACAGGACATTTCGTTTGGGACGGAGGGAGTATTTTCATAACCATAAGAGGGAGTTAAGACAACTGCAAGTTGCCCAAACATAGGCTTAGGCAGCTAACTTGTATTTAGTATTTTTCCGTCCGTCAAGATTATGTAAAAATTACTAGATTTGGTGTCCGCCAAAATTATGTCACTTTCCTTTTATGGCAATGGTCCCACCATTTTCTTTAATATTTTATCGTTACTAACACTCTTTATTTACAAAAAATTCACTCAAAATTCAATCTCAACCACATATCTCATAAAATGGTGGAACTCTTTCTCTACTACATCAAAATAATCACTAATTTTATTAAATCGCGTGCCCAAGCAATTTTACATAATCTTGACGGACGGATACTTTGTACGAAAACGACAGCTCGTTTTGGATTTTTTTTTTATCGAGACATTCATTGAGATATTAAAATACAATTTATACGAAAGCAACACGAGAGAAGACTTGCACAGCGATGGATTAGATTCAACGGCTGCGATGCAGTGGAACAAGGACTGCAAGTTGTGGTGTAGTTTGATGTTTTCTCAAGTTACAAATATTTTGAACCAATTCTTACGAATCATACATGAATCAATGTTTTGTTCAAAAAGGAAACAATACCTGTTTCAAATGACAAAAATCATTCATCAAATGTGTCATAGGTTCCAACGTTTTTTGCAATGATTTCTACCTCCCATTTATCTGTATATATGCAAAGGGGGAGAAGGGATTCAAGAAAAAAAAGATTCAGAAAACCAAAAATGCTCCCAAAAATTCTTCACATCAACTTCTGCTAGCTTTAGCGAAAATCCCTAAAACGTCCCTGGATTCTCCATCCCCTCAAAAATCATTTCTTGGCAGCGGCATTCTTGGCTACAAAATGCTTTCTCACCCCTGCAATGATAAATATATTAAAAATTGATTATTTTTCAAAGTATTTTTTATGTAATAATGATAATAAGCATCAATTGATGCATATAGTTGGGTCAAATTATTTCCATAACAAACGAAGCATTAAAGTAAAGCGGCAGCAATGATTGATACCCAAATCACAAAAAGAAGAAGAAGCTAACCTGTACATGTAAATGTCTTTATCCTGTTGAAGAACAGCTTTGCAAGCGTGACAAAAGCTCAAGAAATGGTGCGATTCTTGGATTTGGGGCGGAGAAACATCATCATCATCTAAAATGCAGTCATCGTAGATATGTCGGGTTTTGGGGTTGGGGCCGTGTTTGATGACGCACGTGTAATCCTCCGACATCTCCATCTCCTTCAGCGACAGCTGCCGCGCCAAATCCTTTCCGCCGCCGCCGCCGCCAAACGGACTCGAGAGCTGCGAGCTCCGCGTCTTGATCCCGAAATCGCCCGGCGATTGATCATCCGCCGTCGAAATTGAGCTGCTAATCTCAGGAATCTGGACCTTCAGCTTCGATCCGAACAACGCCAGCCGATTAATCGGCTTCGAGAATCTGCAGTCGCCGCCGCTCCAATCGTCGGCGATCGAGTCAATTAGGGCGAGCCCGATCGATTTGTTGGCCGCGGCGAAGTCGTGGTGGGGATTGGGCGGCGGAGCTGTGTCGCAGGTGAAGGGGTTTAGGGAATTCGCGGAGTTTTTGTAGTCGAGAATGGAGGTGGGGCTCATGGTTTCTGAGTCAAAAACGGATTTTGAGAGGAAGCCATTGAAGAATCTTGGGGAATTCAAGAAATATGAGATGGGCGAGCAGGAATTCTTGGTGGGAGAGAGGAATAATGGAGTTTGATCCGACATTAGGGCTTGTTTGCTTGTTACTGCTCTAGATCTATTCCTCAGCATTCCTCCAAAATTCAATATTTGGGAACTAAAATTAAGCTGCAATTATCACAGAAAAGAAGAGTGTGAGCTCGTATGAATTGTAACATCCTATAGAGAGAGAGAGAGAGAGAGCAAACCTGGTTTTGGCAAGTCCATCAACAGCTAGCTGCTGCAAATCGCAGGAGAAAAAAGACTACAACTTTTCCAAACCTCAAAAGAATAGAAAACAAAAAAATAAAAGTTGTCGAAAGCTAAAAATTATGAGAAATCATAAAGAAATGGAAAGGAGTAAAGTGGAGATTAAATCTGTGGAACGTAAATAACAATGCCAAATCTCATTAGCTTCCATTTTTAAACGCTGACAGACAAACAAAAAAGAGACCGATCTTTTTCTTTTTTCTTATTTTAATCAGTGACACCTTTTCTTTTCTTTTCTCTATAATCTATTCAAGAATCCAAAATCAAGATTGCAAGCACAGCTCTGCGTTAATGATCAAGTTGGAGAGAGAGAGCAGAGGAGAAGAGACAGAGAGAGAGAGAGAGAGAGAGAGAGAGGGAGCGAGCGAGCTAGTATTGGTGCATTTTAAAGAGGATGAGTGATTGCATTTGAGAAAATGAGAGGAAGAAAACAAATTACAAAGAAAAGGAAATACCAGCAAGACAAGGGCCCCACTTGATTGCTATCTGATTTTTTTATTTTTTTCTAATTGAATATTTTGGGGGTTTAGGATTCAATTTTCTTGGCAATAATGATCTGTATAATTAAATAAGCAACAGTGATATGAATAGTCTGAATAAATAAATAATTGGGAGTCGTATTCCAAATTGTAGGCAATCCCAATGTAAGTGTGAATAGTTTTTTTTACAATTTTGCGTGTGACTTTTTCTCTCATGTATATTCCTTAAGGGCGTGTTTGATAGGGGATATAAGCCCTATATTCCTGGTTTATCTCTCTTTATCTACTGTTTGATGGGTTACTTTAATTATAAGCCAAGCCCGCATTTAATTCAAGGCCCGCAGCAATTTCACTGTTCCAGCTACATAATTGATCCAGCGCCCACCACCTGATATTTAATCTCTATTTCTACAGTGTCTGAGATTACATTGAAGTTGTCGACTTTGTCCCTGAATTCATTTCACTCATTTCATCCATTTCTTTTTCTTTTTTGACGGCGGCGTGTTCAACGGGGAGGGAGGAGGCGCGTCGGTGTATTGTTTGGGGGCGTGGTGATGTATCTATGAAGGCAGACGAGAGCATTCGGGATGGGGGAACGACGGCGCTGGGCAAATCTGGGGGGAGGCGCGCCGCAGAAGAGAGTGGAGGGCGGCGGCCGGGAAAGGGGTGGGGGGTTACGGCGCTGGGCGAATCTTGAGGGGAGGAGGGGGAGCGGCGGCGCTGGGCAAATCTGGGGGGAGGCGCGCCGCAGAAGAGAGTGGAGGGCGGCGGCCGGGAAAGGGGTGGGGGGTTACGGCGCTGGGCGAATTTTGAGGGGAGGAGGGGGAGCGGCGGCGCTGGGCAAATCTGGGGGGAGGCGCGCCGCAGAAGAGAGTGGAGGGCGGCGGCCGGGAAAGGGGTGGGGGGTTACGGCGCTGGGCGAATCTTGAGGGGAGGAGGGGGAGCGGCGGCGCTGGGCAAATCTGGGGGCTGGCGCGCCGCAGAAGAGAGTGGAGGGCGACGGCCGGGAAAGGGGTGGGGGGTTACGGCGCTGGGCGAATCTTGAGGGGAGGAGGGGGAGCGGCGGCGCTGGGCAAATCTGGGGGGAGGCGCGCCGCAGAAGAGAGTGGAGGGCGGCGGCCGGGAAAGGGGTGGGGGAGGCGCTGGGCGAAGGTGATGAGGTTTGTGGAGAATTGATGGCATATTCGGTTTCTTCCACAAACGAAAATAGTATTATTTCTTAATTAAAAAATTTCAACTAATTTTAATATAAGGTTAAAATAGTAATTTCACTTTTTAATTAAAATTTTAATTTAAACTATCAAACAACTAAATGATGTTATCTAGATTTTAGTTTTGATCTATCAAACACTAAAATAGATTACTAATCTCACTCAATTCATATTATTTTAACTAGGTTTTATTTATCACTCTTTATCTCAAGTAGCTATCAAACTGGCCCTAATAGAATAAGATATAAAATGTGAGAATTGACATTTGTAGCCTAAAGCACATAGTTTATGACTTTTTTAGCCACCTCTTTTAAAGAATGACTTTTCTAGCTAAAATCCCCTTGAAAGACAACTGCGCCCCTAGGTCAACTGTGCACGTTGTGATTCAACTGTGTACAAGTGTTCAAAAAATGGCTTAATTATAGTGCTGATCCCCCGCTTCTCAAAATGGTATCAGAGCGGGTTTTTATAGAGGAATTATATAATTTTTAGTTTATTTTATTATTAACCCATATGGGAGGAGACTCCATTAAAAGTTTATGGATCCGGACGAGTGTCCGAGATGTGTACACTACAGGAACTCTCTCCAAAATCTGGAGATAGAAACCAGTCGCCTATTAGGCGATCTAAGGTGGAACAATCGAGTCCTCGTTACCAATTTACGACGAGGAGGAGACATCGAGTTTATTCGCGAGGTCATCACGAGTATTCAATTCTATCATGAGCAGCTCATGAGAATGGCGGCAGCCAGAACAAGGATTGAACAACGCATGGACGAGGCCCATCAGTCACACGACGATTGATGGAACAAAAAGACAAGGCGGGAGTAGTCTATCCAGGCTACCACAAGATCGAGCCAGATTCTTCCGACAACGTCAACTTGCGGGAGATTCAGAAAACGGTGGAATATTACGGCAACAAGCTGTACGATCTGCCGATGGAGTTAAGCAGAATATCACTCAAACAAGAGGAAATCCTTACCCTCTTGCGTGATATCCAGAAAAGAATGGAGGAGATCGAAAGGCGGAAACCATGTTCCGGAAAAATTCGGAATCAATGGTCCAAAGACCCGACGTCCACATCTCTATTCGATGCAAAACCCAAGGAGTTGCAGCCGGAGGACATAATCCGAATCATGAAAGGCAAATATCATGAATAGCCTTGACAGAATCGGATTAGAAGATCTACAAGAGTTAGCAGAATCTTTTGCTAACCTCAATATGGTTGATCTAAAGATGAACCAAGGAGATGAGGGCCCTAAAATCGAGCCTCAAGAAGAAGAATCGTCAGAGAAAGGGTCAGCCCAAGACGATGCAAGCCAGTACCAGCGAACCCGACGACGGAGGCCTCAGATGCAGAATACTCCTGTAGGAAAGGTCACGCTGGAACCAGTCCATCCATATGGATTGATCCTCAACCTCGACGAAGCCAGTTTCAAAGAATGGGAGGGTCTCATCGACGAATGGGCTTCATCATTGAAAGTCGTAATTGCTACAATTGATTACGACAAAAAAGAATTTGCCAGAGTCTTCGAAGCTAGTTTGGCAGGCATGGCAAAACAATACTGGGACAAACTTGAGATTCCAGTAAGGGAAGAAATGTTTAGTAGTCCATCCATGTATGACATCATCAAGGAGATTACTAGGCAGATTAAAATCCATTTCTTGGGAATGGGTTTTTTCGAAGGATCTGCGGAGGAGAAGCGTAAGAAATATCAACAGGCACTTCATAATCTGAGATTGATGGTGCTGGAGCCAAAAGCTCTCGATGAATTTCTGCGCCTTTATACCCTATATGTTCATATGGGGGAAGTTAAAGATCAGACGGCCATGGACCTATTTTTTCCAAAGTTTCCAAGTCCATGGAGAGAGATGCTCATCAAGGAGTATGTTTCACCAGGAGGATATCCCCTCGATAGTGCTTCAAGGAGGATGTCTTATGTTCACAAGAAGCTGTCCGAATGGTGCCAGAAGGCGGCGGACCAGAGGAATCTCAAGAGATTGAGAAGACTCAACAAGAAATCCCCATTGATGTGCGACAACATTGATCTTCCAACAGAGATTGGTGCTGAGTTGCTGTATCAAAGGAGGAGCCGAAAGAAACATAGGTACCAACCCTATGAAAGAAAGACCAGAAGGAGTTCTTGGAAGCCAAGAACTATGTGGACCAGACAGAAGGCACGCTCCTACAAGTCAGGTCAACGGAGCGGACCATCAAGAAACCGATTCTCAAATCAAAAGAGAATCCCGGCGAGAAAAACTTTCAGGCGCACTCAAGCCAAAGCAAATGAAAGTTTCAAGGATTGCAACTGCTGGTCGTGCGGGGCAAAGGGGCATATTTCAACTAATTGCCCAGACAACGAAAAAATGGAGATAAGAAGATTCGAATCCACACCGGATATCGAAGATGCTATCTTCTACCAGAAATTGATACCCGTGTATCAATTCGAAGATATATCCTCTGATGAGAGTATATATGAGCAGGAAGAGATCTTTAGTTCTGAAGATTCGGAAACGTCCGATGGATCAACCGGAGCCGAGTCAGACTAAAGAGGAGCACGAGGTCCACCACACCCAGAAGGAGGATCAGAATGGATTTACCAGCCATTTCCTGATTCCACAAGAAGAAGTGGTGAAGAAGCTCGTGAGAAAACTCAAGAAGGAAACCGAAGAGGTTCAAACCTACCAAGGGTTTTCTAATGGGAGATTGAATCGAGTTTTAAATAGCTTGATTCCAACCAAAAGGAAGCATCATGTCTATTTTGGTGTCACAAGCCAAGAAACGGCGCTTCCAATTGAGATCACAAGCAACCAGGTGGAAATCCAGCTGGTTCCGGCCGAAAATATTAGGCAGGATCTCAAGAAAATGAAGCCAGAAGTCGCAAGCACGATGAAATGGATTCATATTGGAGCAATTCAGTTGGTAATCAAATCTTCCCTTTCCCCAGGGACAGACCAACCAATTGATATCGCACTCTGCGATAAAAGAGTCAGAGATGCCAGAGAATCAGTGCTGGGAGCTTTTTCGGGCAATCTCTATGCCAAGAAGATTATAACCGAGTTCTATCCACAAACCGCTTATAATCTACAAGATTCATCCTTCAGCCGAGCCCTGACTCTCTATCAGGACTATAAAAAGAAGGAGTACATGACAGATGGAAATAGGCCATACTCACTGACTTATCAGGTCTCGTATGCCCTATCAAATTCCCATCATACAGAGTTATTTCTGGGAAAAGAATTTATTGAAATTCCAGAAATATTCAAGGAAGTAGCCAAAGCAGCCCCTCCAAATCGAGTGGAAATTCCCCGGATCAGGGAAATCGACATCGATGTTGGGGACAAACCGGTGCTGAGCCATACCCAGAGTCTCAGACTGGGAGCATCCAGGCTATCATTTCAAGGAAATAGGCTAACCTCAGGGCCTATAACAAGAAGTTTCTCTCATTCCTATGAGAGAAGGGCGATCCAGGAAACACCAGTTCCAGACATGAGGGTCAAATTTAAATGCCCCGAAGGATGGAGACAGGTTTCCACAAGAATTGATACAACAGGCATGGAAAACAAGTTTCCTTGTAGTATGTTGTATTATCTGGCGAATCCAGGGGACAACCGATACATCGGAACTCTGGAGGTTGGAGGTTTTGAAATTCAGACCGAAGGCCAAGCCGGACCAGAAGCGGATGTCCTGATCTTAGGACGAAATTTCCTTGACAAATATAAACCATGGTCATGGAAATCAGGAGGAATGGAGATCACCATTGGACGCCAAAGAGTGATGATCCAATGACCAGCCCATTCTCGATATACATCTCGGTAGGGATGTTATACGAGAAATACAAAGCAGAATATTTTGCTGCTTATGTAGATTCAGGAGCAGGAATCTGTACAGCAAAGCGAGGAGTCTTTCCAGCAGAAGTGGAAGAAGATCTACCTCGAATTGTAGGAAGGGATTTCTCCAAAAAGATTTTGCTCTTATCAAAGGGAGTAAAACAAACGGAAATATTGATCGGCGGAGCAGGACAGACACCTTGGTACAAGGTCAAAACTCCACCAATTTATTTCCATGATACCGGAGCAGATATATTATTTGGAAATAATTTTCTGCAAAGCTTCAAGCGATACATACAAGACAATGAGGCCAGGAGGCTAGTGTTCACAACAAATTGTGACCACAAAATCATTGTGCAAAGGCTCAAAGGAGCTTTTCATCGATCGATGCCAATCAACTTTCGCAGCAAGCGTGGTGATGATGGCAGACTCCGGAGACCCCAAATGAAGGATCAAAGGAGATTCGGAGAAGTTTTGCTCAAATGCAGAACTGAGGGATTCCCAAATCTCTCTGAGGAAGAAATTCAAATCCTCAAAGTCTCCCTGATATCACACCAAGATATCAAGGAAGAAGAACAGGTGTCCATTGCCGACGTCAAAAGAAGGATTCAGAAGTGTTACCACGAAGATCCTTTGGCATGGTGGGACAAGAACCAGCTCAGAGCAACCTTGACAGTTAAAGCTGGAAAGGAGTATGAGTTCGTAAGGTTTAAACCTATCCTGATGAATCCTCAAGATCAACAGGATATGATGATTATAATCAAGGACACACCTTGATTTAAAGCTGATTGAAGAAGGGAGATCACCCTACAGCAGTCCGGGATTTCTGGTGAGAAATCATGGGGAGATCAAGCGAGGAAAACCAAGATTGGTCATTAATTACAAAGGGATTAATGACATTCTTGAGTTTGACGGATATTTCATCCCAAGTAGAGAACACCTCATTAACTGCATCCGAAGTGCAAGGGTATTCTCAAAGTTCGATTGCAAATCAGGGTTTTACCAGATTCGCATGGAGGAAGGGAGTAAGAAGTTCACAGCCTTCTCAACTCCACAAGGACATTATGTCTGGAATGTCATGCCAATGGGGCTAGCCAACGCGCCTCAGATATTCCAAAGGAAGATGGATAATCTCTTCAAAGATTATTCTTCGTTTATGTTTGTTTATATTGATGACATCCTTATTGCATCAAAAAACATTCATGAACATGTCAGGCATCTGGAGATCTTTGCGGATGTTTGTCAACAAGAAGGACTAGTGCTGTCAGAAAAGAAGGCAGTCATAGCCACCCAGAAGATGGAGTTTCTGGGGATTGAGATTGATGAATCAGGGATAATTCTACAAGATCATATTGTAGAAAAAGTCCAGGGATTTCCGGAGGATCTCAAAGAAAAGAAGCAGCTCCAAAGCTTTCTCGGAGTTGTTAACTTTGTAGGAATGTTTATCAAAAATCTTGCAGAGTACCGGAAAGTCTTCAGTCCATTACTGAAGAAGGATGTTCCATTCATTTGGAAAGAGGAGCATCGGGAGGGTATGAAGAAGTTAAAAGAGATTTGTAAAAATCTCCCAAAACTTTCAATACCACAGGATGAAGATGATTTGGTCCTCTACACCGATGCGAGTGATTTCTGGTGGGCAGCAGTGCTTACAAAGATCACCCCTTATGGAGAAGAACCTTGCAGATACTGTAGCGGTCTCTTTTCCGATGATGAAGCTGTGCGATGGCACATCAACGAAAAGGAATTCTTTGCAGTGCGAAAGGCGTTTAAAAAATGGCCGCTTTTCTTACTTGCTAAGAAGTTTGTTTTGAAAGTAGATAACACTAACGTTAAAGCTTTCTTAACAAAAAAGATTGAATCTAAGCCTGAAAAATCTAGATTGCTTAGATGGCAAGCCGAATGTCAATATTATGATTATGATATCGTCGTTTTGAAATCTGATCAGAATGTTCTTGCAGATTTCCTTACAAGGGATGGAGCTCCCTGAAGTGGAGGCCATCGAGGCAATACAGGGGCAGCTCTTTGCAAGTCTAGAGCTGCTACAACAAGAATGGCAGAAGTGTGTACTACACACTAAACAAGCTGGAAAGATACAAGCGGCTGACGAAGCCCAAGTATCCAACCAAATCGATGATTGCTTCATGAAGATGTTCAATCTTCAGGAAGTACTCAGCAAGCCGCTCTTGCGCGTTGTCCGTGAAAACCGGGCTAAAGCAATGCTTTCCGTACAGGGCGGATTACCTGTAGCAGGGGATTCAAGTACCCCTAGCACAAGTCCTGAGAGAATGGCTTCACGGCCGGACGCTCGAGGAAAAAATGTTGTTAAGGGGTCACTCCCTGAATCAACATGTCAACCCACCACCTCTGGGGTAAAAGAGGGAGAGATCAATCTTAGGCCGATGACTGGCCAACTTAAGATTGATACTAATTTTATTGATATTTCTCCTTCCTGGCAGATGTATCAAGACCGGTGGGTGAAACTCATCACGAGAAAGGGCATTAATCCGGGAAATTGCCGGGTTGATGTTGCAGGGAGATACCCTAGGATCTGGACAACTCCGGGAGCTAATCCAGACCACATCAAGGAATGGTATGAGTTTGGGGCTTTGGCCTCAGTTTATACCACTGCTCCAGCCTTCAACGAAATCAAGGGTCTACCCAAGTGGATCCAGAGAACGGTGTTTGAAGCCTGGGAGAACAACGAATCCCTTAAACGGGGAGACGTTCTGGAACTGTACTTCTTCAGCGCAGCACCAGAACCTGTCGGAAAAGGAGTCTATGAAGCTTTCCATTTCATCAAGCTTCGGAGACCAGATACAGGAGCCTTGAACCGGATCAAAGTTCCTGATTTTCAAGTCCCAATTGCTTCAACATTCACGGAGGATCAAATCTCCACGAGACGAGCATGGGGGCTATGGGTCTGTCTTACAGAGATGGACAAAATGAAGTCCAGATTTAAATTCTTTCAGAGTTCAGATCTGGGAACGTTCCTGGTCAACACAATGACAGGAACAACAACTGAGTTTGCCGAAAAATCTTTTGAGAAAAAGAGGCAAACCATTTGGGACAACAAGATTGCGGGGAGCAAAGAGACTCGTCGCAAATTCTGCAACATGGCTCATTCGGGCCAATGGATCGAGAAAATCTGCGATCAATGTTCGTCGCAGAAGGAGCCAGAATTCGGAAAAGGTTTCTTCCCGAAACCTGACAGAAGGAGGTTCCGGTCTGATGAACACGACAAGCATCAGACTCCAAAAGGAAGGACCCCTCGGGCACCAAAAAAGTAAGGTGGCCGACAGAGCAAAGTGAATCATGTGATTCACAGCAAGGATCGCACCCACAAAAGAAACGACAAAAGTGGGTGGAATGACAGGAGGACCACTCAACGCTCCAGGACAAATGTGAGTGGAAAGAAAGCAGCCGGCCCCTACCAGCATTATCACAAAGCGATATAGCAAGGGCCCAGCACATGTGACAACACCAACAAGTGTCGGCAATAATGGCCAACAAAAGAAGGTGGCTGTCAATTTCAAAACAAGCTGGCCACGAAGATAGTATCCGAGGCCAACCACCAAGTAATAATAGAGGGTATCAGACCTCTATAAAAACACAAGAGCTGGAGAGAAGAAATCATCGAAAAATTCACAGCATCTTCACACACCACTTCCTCTCTCTAGATAATTATCTTTGTAATTTTTAATTTTGTTTTTAAAGTTTTAAGTTTTAGTTTAGTTTCCTTTTTTATTTTATGTACACAAGAATCGGCTACTATGAGTAGCTGAACAAGTTGTCTCCTCCCTTGGGGGATTATTTTATGAAATAAATTAATTTTTATATAATTCCTCTATAAACACTTTGTTTTTGTCCAACTATTCCGGTTTAGTAAGAATATTTTCTTTATTTTTCCGACAAAGTATTGAGTCGACACTTAGTGAAGGGGAAGGGTTGCAACCATCTCTTGCGAGTGTGTGGTTGGTGCGTGCCAGGTGGGCAGACGAGCCGTAAAACGCAACAAGACCGACTCCTGAAGAAGACCAGTCGACAAAGGTATAATGTTGGTTTAATTTAAGAATTATTTTGAAGTGTTACGGAAGCATGTTGGGCCTGATTAAATGTTAAACTGTTAAAATTTTGCTAATTGAACTTGAATGGTATATCGGCTGAAAACTTTCCTCGTGCCCGATAGATTACTTTGTGATCTGGGTCTGGACTGTATAACAACGCCACGTACCTTTAAGCAAAACAGTTTAATAAAATTTGGTTTAATTGTGATTTGCATGGATTAATTAAGCATGATTTTTGACGAAGGGCTGTTTGGTCGATTGATTGGCTTTTGGTTACTAAAGTCTTACTTTAAACCTTGTGGCTATATAAGTCTCTAACTATGTGAGTTTTGCTAAATGTGTCTTTTCCTCATATAAAATCCTGCACATATCTGTTTTTCAACAATTATTGTACATTTTCTTAATGTTGTTGCTTTACTTTTGATCTTTCCTGGCGAAGTGTTATAATATTTGATACTATAACATCATTATACATAATCTCATAACGAATGAACATTGGACTGAATTGATGAATGTGAAATTTCAAAACAAGTAATTCGCAGCTTGAATTATTTCATGTAAGAAATGAAAGCAAAATTAGTCGATTTGTTGATGTAGTAATTGTGGGAGCTATTTAATTTTGTGGTGGTTCCCACTAAATAATGATGCAATTGGAAAGTGGGGCAGTTAAATATATTTGCACGCACTCGGAGGTTATGACCACATTTTTACTGCTCTCACTCTGCTCTCTCTACACACAATACTTCTCTTTTCTCTTTTTCTTTTTTCCTTTTTCTTACGTGTTGCCTGCATAGAAAATATTCACAACATATTTATGTTTTTCAAATTTTCATAAAATATGAATAGACTTATTAGTCCTACTTTAAACATGAGTTGAAGTTGAAGGCGGAGTACATTTTTGTCTTAAGAAATTACTCCATTTTCTGAGAAATTGGTAGTAGCATAGAAATACAGTGGAAAGAGAAGAAAAAATTTTGCAGCAGTTTCATTCTGCACATATACTCTCTGTTTACTTGGCTAGTTATCAGGGGTAGATTTGTTATTATTGAACATATTTTTATTTTTAAAATTAAATTAAAGCATATAAAGTAGAAATTGAAGAAAATATAGATAAAAAATTAAATAAAATTGAAAGTGAGACACAAAGTGGAACATACAGTGTGGTCCACTGGATCTCATTCCGTTTACTTTGTGATAAGATAAGATATATGATTAAGTATATTTATCTTTAAAAGTATAATTTCTTTAATTTCACTCTTTTAGTGGAATATCAATCAAGTAAAATTAGGTTAAATGATAGAAATAATCAAAAAATTTAGAATATAATAAAATTTCAATTCATCTAAATAAATAGGGGATTAACCTTACTATTTTATAATTTATTTATCACAGCTAATCTTCAAAAGTAAATGCCCCCTATGTTGTCTTTGCAAGGCAATTCTTGAGTCATTAAAGCATCTCCAATGCATTGGGTCTTAGATGATGGTCACCACCTAAGACACACCCCTCTCTAATGCATTTGGGTCTTAGAGTGGGTCTTAGATCCCCATTTTCACAAAATTCACATTTCTACACTTTTATTTTTAAATTTCAAATTTCATTAAAATTAAAATTCAACATTACAATAATTAAAATAAAATTAAAGACATAATTAAAATATGATAATAAAATAAAAATTACAATAATTTCCTAGGGCTCAACCGGACCAAAACGAGACCAAATGTGCTCCTTCAAATTCAAAGTAAGGCGATCATGCATCTCCGCGTCTTTCAAGGATGCTTGTCGTGCCACAAATTCTGGCGGAACACCGGCACGAGGTCGAGATGCGGCGGCGCTACTCGAAGCTTCGTCAGCGACCTCTTCTTCCCATTGCGTTGCGTGGTTGCCTTCGTCTTCAATAATCATGTTGTGCAAAATGATGCACGTGAACATGATGTCGCTCATCTCCTCCTTGCTCCAAAGACGCGATGGTCGCCGAAAGCTCGTTCGATATCCATGCGAGCCGCTTCTTGCATCACTTTGAACCTCTTTCCCTTCGCGTCCGTCGGATGTGTAGTACTCTTCACGAAAATAGGCCAATTGGGGTAGATGACGTCAGTCAAGTAGTACCCACTCGTGTAGTAGGAGTTGCTGACTTGATATGTGATCGGCACAGTCTTTCCTTGTAGGAGATCGTTGAACAATGTCGAAGAGTTGAACACATTGATGTCGTTGTTCGAACCAGGAGTCCCAAAAAAGGCGTGCCAAATCCATAGATCTTGAGATGCGACAGCTTCGAGGATGATGGTCGGTTCCTCTGATCTCCTCGAGTGTATGCGCCTTGCCATGCTGTTGGACAATTCTTCCACGCCCAATGCATGCAATCGAGGCTCCCTAGCATTCCCGGGAAGTCGTGCTTCACCTCGTGCAGTGCTAGAAGGCTTTGGCAGTCGGTGAAAGTCGGTCTCCTCAGGTATTCCAAGTCGAAGAGTTGGACAATGACTCGACAGAATCTGTGCAAGCACTCCAACGAGGTGGACTCGATAATCCGTAGATACTCATCGTACTGATTAGTTGCACCTCCACTTGCTAGCATACAAATAGCAACCGTACATTTCTGCAACGATGTGAATCCGGGTCTGCCAAGTGCATCCGTGCGTTGTTGGAAGTATGTATCGGACTGCACAGCGTCGACGATGCGCAAAAACAATGCACGACGCATACAAAATCGGCACCGAAAAACGTTGTCGGGGAAGATCGAATTTTCTGCAAAATAATCCGCGTGCAAACATTGTGCTCCGGCTTCACGGTCCCGATGAATGTACGCCTTCTTTGCCACCCTTCTTCAAGGACGAAAGATTTTCGTCTTTGGATAACCAATAGCTTCAACAATTTGATGAAATTGTTGCACGAGATTGGAGAATTGTTGAGTACGTCACCGCTTGATGAAGATGATGACATTTTTGTAGAGATTTTTTTGATGTAGAAATATTTTTTTGGTAGTGAATTGAATGGAGATGAAATGAGGTATATATAGAGAATGTGAAAAGTTAAAAGTAAATAAATTAAAAACCTAAAACTACCGTTGCATTCTGATGGAACATAAAACCTCACCCTAATTAAAACAGTAAATAACAACAGGATTTACGTTGGTCGGTCATCAAGATCTACATCCACGGGAGATCTTCGGGGTTTTTCACTATATCGATAGTGTTTTCATATTACAAGTGATGAATGAAATATATGATGATCCTCTAACTCACTACTAAGCTTCTATTTATAGGCATGGGAATAAGCCCTAAGGCCTTAAGCTCATTCACTAAGATAATTGGGCTTAAGCCCCTTTCATATATTGGCCTTGGTTTGAGTCGCCTGTGCTGGCTTGACTGCTCCGGAAGCTCCGTTATTTCTCGACTACGTAGGTGCTTCGGGTTCTCTTTACTGCGAAGGTACTTCAAGTTCCTTTTATGATCCCAATTCTTCAATTAACCCTGCGCTGGTTAGCTTTATTTAATAATAATAATAATAATAATAATAATAATAATAATAATAATAATAATAATAATAATAATAATTAGGCGAAATATCCTGGTATTATTACGCATAGCGCTGATGAGTATTTTAGCCCTCATCACATTCTTAACGGTCATATTTAAAAAAAAAAATTTGAAACGGTCAAAAAAATTGAAATAAAATCAATTTTCAAATTTTTTTTTATTGGACGCGTCCGCCGGATGTGCCATACATAATCCACCATCGCCCCGCTTCTTCCTCTCGCCCCGGCTTCAACCCCCTTCGTGTCTCCAGCGCGGCTGCCTTCCCCTCACACCGCGACCCGGGGCAAAAGGCCCGCATTGGAGATGCTCTTAGCGCATATTTTATTTGTTTACCCTTTGATTTCAAGTTAGAGTAAGGCTCAAGCTTAATTAGATATCACTAGATTCATGTCAATCTCTTGAAATCTTATTAAGTGGACCTGTGGATGCATTTAGAGAGGAAGGGATCGTCAATGATTGAAAAGGCAAAATGAATGGCTTTTGCAGCTACCATTTATCTTCTGTATCCTGTAAATGGTGTCTCATCCCATTTTTCAATATAAAGACTGCTTAATTATAATGTAAATCCATTCAATTCGTATTTCTACAGTGTAGCCCGTCTTGACTTCAATCAACACCAAAATTAGTAAATTACGTAATTTTGATAGTTGTATCTCATCTGAGAGATAAAACTTAATTTTCTTGAAAATTAACATCCTATAGTCTTTTGGAAATGTACTTGAAATGAAACCATAAAGCTAGTGGACCGATCTTCCTACGGATCGGATAAGCTCTCATCAACTTACACAAGTACTATTGATGAAGTCTCGCATATTTATAGGGTGCCCACAATTATTTATAGGGTAGTAGAGTTTATAAATGTGTTGAGATATTTGTGAGCTGCTCAAAATTTTAATTCAATAAATTAAAGATAAACGCAAATAAGAGCATCCGCATCGCTTACACGATGCGGCCTACTCGTGTAAGGCCGCTATCGTGTAAGGCGATGCAGCTCTTGCCTACACGTTCTAACGTATAGCTCATTTGCTCGTTGATGAAAGGTGCGTGTAAACACGCGCCATTAAAAAAATAGAAAATTCGATTTTTTGAATTTAAAGGCAGCTTTGACTGCATCGGTTTGCGTGCAAATTTGACCGTTCGATTTTTATTATTATTATTTATTTTTTCTTCTCTTTATATTCTCTTTTCGTCCTTCTTTCTCACTTTCACTCCATAATTCTCCTCTTTCAATCTACACCTTTCAAGTCTTTTCTTCTTTTTTCTTCCGACAATGGCGGAATTCGACCACGGTTCTTCGTCTGATTCATCCGACAGTAGCTCACGCGATCATGGAGGAGATAGAGTTGCAGAAATAATTGCTTGCTCAAATCTACACCCAATCGGCGCCGGAGCCGGGACGTGTTAAACGTCCCCGGTCTTACGTCCACCGTGATCGTGAGGATGCCCATCTACGTCTTATGCAAGACTACTTCAACGAAAATCTGACGTACGGACCTACATTTTTCCGACGGAGAGTGGTCGAGCAACCCCAGTTACTTTCGAGGAATATTGTGCAAAGAGATACCCTTCTCCGAGATAGGTAGTTGCACTCCGCGCTTCAATATGATTTGATGGAGCATGTTTGGGCACGTTTCGGACCTCTAGGGCCGGAATAGTTATTTGTAGGATTTATTTTTATTTTATTAAGTTTTATGTAATTTTTAGGATTTCAAAATTAATGCAATTTAAATTTGAAGTAAATTGTGTGATTTAAATTTATGCAATTAACTTAAATGAAAAATAGAAAAATCAAAACTAAAAAAATCATGTAGGCTATTATGTAACCCCAATGCAGCCTCTTTACACCATGTGGTCCCCCCCTCATAAAGTAAGCTATCATGTTACACCAATGTGGATGCTCTAATGCACGAAGTTTTTTTTTTCCTATGCAGCCTCTTAAAACTCGTGCCAGAAGCACCTATGCATATTTATGGAGACAGGGATAGTATTAATTTGATGATCCATCCTCCGTCCCTGAAATATTTTCCTTTATTTTTATTTTCGTCCACCCTCAGAACATCATCCTAATCTATTTTTGAAAACAATTCCACTAACTATTACTCTTACAACTCTCACATATTTACACATATTGTTACAAATGGTCCCACCACTTTTCATTTTAATTGGTTCATTAGTCACTATTATCATTTTTTCTAGTTTGTGGGACCTCTTCTTGACTTATCAAATATACAATTAATTTTTATTAAAATATGTGCCGTCTCCCCTTAGAAAGATATTTTAGGGACCAATGAAGTATTTAATATATGAATTTATTCTTTAATTAGCAATACATATACATTAATTATCTAATTAGCCATATTTGTTACAAGAAAAAATGGATCTTATTAGATATATTATAGTTTTGAAAATTAAATAATTCACTTTTAAATTAATGGTGATTATATATATACTCCATCCGTCCCTGAAATAAGCTCATCTTTTTCCTTTTTGGGACGTCCCCCAAATAAGTTCATATTTCTTTCTTTCCATTTTTGGACAACTACCCCACCACTAATAATACTTTATTTATTCTTACTTTTTACTTTTTCACCACTCTCAATACTAATTATAACACTTTTTCACATTTTCATCACTCTCAATACTAATTATAACACATTTTCTCCACTATCAATACAATTTACCACTTTTTCTTAAAACCCATGCCGTCCCCAAAGATGAACTTATTTCAGGGACGGAGGGAGTATATATATATATAGGAGAGCGTTCCAATGGTATATTATATATATAGTGAGATTTTAGATTGATTTGTCAGTATTGATTTAATGTATCCTATTACTAATATTTATCTAGAGGGAGAAATTTTTTACCTGGGTTCGAATCCTGGAGGGAACAAAAATTTTACTAATTTTTTGAATATCGTTATTCAACACTATATATTGTCTTATTCATTAGTCTCACAATCACACGAAAAATATCAATCACACTGGAACCTACCCTATGTGTGTGTGTGTGTGTGTGTATAAAGGTTAAATGGTTAGCTAGGTTATAGTGAGATTGTTATTTTTCATGAGATGTGAGACTAATGAATATTTCAATATATATATATATATATATATATATATATATAGTGTTGAATAACGACATTAAAAAAATTAGTAAAATTTTCGATCTCTTCAAAATTCAAACCCAAGTAAATTTTTTCCTCCTCCAGATAAAGATCAGTCATAGGATACATTAAGTTAACACCTACAAATCAATCTAATATCTCACCATATACAAGGATCTCATTGGAACCATTCCATATATATATATATAGGGATGGTATCAAGTGAGAATTTAGAAATCTGTGACACCTAAGAACAATCATAGACCATTGATTATAGTTGATCCAATGGTTGTCATTAATAGAATTTTAATAAAAATTATATTACCCTATTAAATCTAAAGTATCGATTAGTATGAATAGGGTCATGCAAGTAATTATCTATGTGAATAAAAAAGGAATTAGATTTGAGATTTAATGAATCCTGATTTACCGCATTGACTAAAAGGAAGAAATCATTATTTGGGTTAAATTAATATCTTTTCACCTATCATTTATCCTTTTATCTTCTTCTCTATTTTTCTGCCGCCATTACCGAGGAAGTAGAAATTTCCGGCCAACAAGAAATTTCTGTTACTTGGGTGACCGCTATTCATCTATATCGGCTGAAAGTCCGGCAATCGAACAAGGTTTGAGATCCTACCCTTGTTTTTTTTTTCATACTCCATGTTTCGATGAACAAGAAATTTCCGTCACTTACAGAGGTCGTTGTGCATGTTTTTTTTTTTGTACAACTCTTGTAAATCCGGAGATGTGGAGTAATATTTGTTCATCTTTTCAGTGGATTGTAGGGAGATTTGTTTAGATGAACATTGTAGTGTTGACTTGACTCCGCCACTTAATTTGAAAGTGGTAGTAGGACCTCCAAGCGAGCCGACGACCATAGGCACCAAGGTAAATTAAAATAAGTATATCAAATTTTGATAGTATCTGTGCATTTGAATAAACACAGGTCTTTATGTTTGTTCATCTGAATATGGTGAAGTGCATATATTTACATGTATGTTGTTCATGCGAACAAGTGGCACATTATTGTATGTTGTTCACATGAATATGGTTTATTCACATGAATATTTGAATTTGAACACATGTTGTTCATGTGAACATAATGTCACATTATTAATGTGTGTTGTTCACTAATGATCATATTGTTCATGTACGGTATTCTTTGTCTTGGACAGTACAGTAGACCCTTCAAATGCGTGTGAATTAGTGAAGTATGAAAAATTGGTTGATGTGTTGGTATGTGAGCAAATATGCATTTAAATTTCCTATAATTTTATATATTTTAATCTTGTGTGGTTTTTTAGTGTTTTTTGTTGTCAGAGTATCTTTTGGACCATCAGGAATTTGCAAAGGCAAACACGATATCAAGAGCCCAAGCGCAACATGTAAATATGAAATGGGCAGACAATAAAAATATTATGGGCGATGGATCAACAAATTGAAAATGTGGAATGTTGTCGTCGTCTCCACGTCATATGAGCCGTATGCGAGTTAAATATTGTGGCACGATTTTAAGTTGCGAGTACAATGATGTGAGGGGAGGGCTGCTGAAATGTGCATCTACACATTATCGGGAGTTGTGTGCAAGAATAGTAACTTCAATGCTAACTATGTTTTGCTTGGATGAGACAAGTCAGTAATATGAACAAGTTATAAACTTTCAAAAAATACTATGTTTTATGTCATATTTCAATAAAGCACAAACTCATGATTGCATTTGGTAGTTGAAATCAAAGTCTATTCATTTTTAATTGTTCTAGTTTGCTTCTCTAAAAAAAATTGTTCTACTTTGCTCATATACTTATGAAAAAATGTGCATAAATTTGGTTATGCACTGTTGTTAAGCAATATCAAATACTTATTCCTGTATTTTTTTAGTGTTTTATAAATTTTGTTCCATGTTCGGAATTCATAACCAAAAATATATTCATTAATTGGAAAATGATTGTTCATATTTCAATACAGTCATGGATAAAAGGTAAGGTCAAAAATTTTCAAAGCACAAACTAATATAATCAATAAAAATCTACATTTATTTTATGCACACGAACAACATGCATGAACAATTCAATCACGAATGAACAAAGTTTATTCAATAAAGCAGTTGTTAAGCAAATGCACTTATGAAAAAATGTGCATAAATTCCTTGAATGTGACTTTATGTTCAAGCGAACAACAAATGTTGAGGTCACAAAATTCATGTGAACATGTGAAGATATACTTGACCAAATAACATGTTCATTAATTGAAAAATACATGTTCATCAATTACTACAGTCATGAATATATGTGTGATTATTCACCCACAAATTAGACGTGAGTTACAAACTTAGCAGTTTCCTTCTTCAATTTTTTGAAAGCGATGAACATAATTGGTGAAGAAAGAACTCTACTAACAATAAAAGAAAAAATCTACATAATCATGTGTTAGTGGGTCATTAAAGATATGATAGTTTGACCAAATCAAAAATACCATAAATAAGAGATATTATCTTGCATGAAATAAGGATGTAACGGAGCATAATAATTGATGATATACTACTATACCCCTTCAAGCCATATATACACGCTGAAATTGAAATCATATCCCAATTGTTAGATTCCCAAAATCAAAGGCTAGAATTCATTCTTAGGTGTCACAAAATATTAGAGTTTTCACATGATCCTCTCCCTATATATATATATATATATATATATATATAATATCTCACCATATACGAGGGATCTCATTGGAACCATTCCATATATATATATATATATATATATATATATATATATATGAGTGAGCTAAAATAAAAAACATATCTTAAAATATAAAATAGGAATCATTTCCAGCCCTTAGATCATCAAAATCTACGATTGATTCATCATCTTGTTGAATGAATTCATGGTCTTGAATTCGAATCTTATAGATAGCAAAAAAATTATTATTCGTAAACATTTACACAGCGAATTCATACGTGTTCTACATAGAATTCATACATTGTAGCTAGTTCGTATTTTATATGTTAAGAAGTGTTTATATCGTAACTCTCCCATATATATATGTATATATGTATATAGGGTTAGGTTAAAGTGATAATAACTGTTTTCGTGATAAATGAGAATAATGAATGAGTCAATATAAATCTATGAATAAATTGTTTGTAATGCACAAAAAATGTTTTAAGTTAATATGGGGAAATTTTCACCTCCTCCAGAATTCGACTCCAGATTTGAACGATTGTTCGTGAATTATAAATGATTTATTCGTAGATTTATATAAGTTTATTTGTAGATTTATATTAACTTATTCGTTATTTTCCTTTCACATAATAAATTTGAATAATTAATATCAATCATCGAATTTAAATATCTAACATTCTATTTCTCATATTTTTAGCCATTTTCGTTAAATCATTTCTCTCCCTATATATTAATTTCATTTTGCATGATTAGGCACTAATCTTGTAAGTCTTGAATATATTTTATAACATTGGGCTGAGCTCGAGCTCAATTGATAATAAACTCTACTCAATCTGACTTAAATTTAACAAAACTCTACTCAATCTGACTTAAATTTTAAACTTTTTTATTTTTTGATCGGAAAAAGAACGATTATATAAATGAGAGAGAGCGTCAGCACCAGAGATACCAATAGCTCGAGAGAAAAGAAAGCGACAAGAAGCAAAGTACAGACACCACCTCCGCTCACCCCATAGGCCTCACAAGACAACACCCCCCCGGCCGCTCACCCCATATGTCATACCATTCATTAAGACATGATTAAAATAGTTATATTATCACTAACTAAATTTATTTGTGTTTCTATTATTTTGTTGAAACATGAAAAGTATCCCTAGTAGTTTCCGTTTTCGAAATATAAGAGTTGAATGTTTGCAATTCAGATGTGTGGTTTTGTAAGTAGATCACCTATGAGTCTATGACTAAAACAATCTTTAGAATCAATAAAATATTAGAAAGTATTTTTAAATTATTCATGTGAAAAGGTAGTACTCCCTACTACTAAACTTTTAAAGTGATGGTTTTAGGAGACCTTTTGACAAATATTTTCGATCTGATTGTTTTTCGAGTATATATTGTTCAAAAGATATACTCCCTCCGTCTCAAATGAAATGTCTTGTTTTTTTTCGTAACGATTATTTAAAAAAATATTAATTAGATTATTAGGTGATGTTGTGTAGAGTTGAAAAGGTGACGTGAGTCTCAAAAATTCTACTTTTTAAGGATAATTTTTTCCTTATTATTAAAATGCGATTTTATTAAAAAATGAAAAGAAAAAATCAGAGAAACCCTTGAAAGCACAGGAGAAGCAGACTAAGGGCCGAGCCTCGTTAAAACCTTTCTACGGAAAACCCATAGGGAAAAACCGTAGAAAGGAAAAAAGAGTACCCGTCTTAAAAAACGAAAAGATGGGGGGCGAGAGCGGAGGGTTAATTTTCCAGAACTCCGGCCTAACCATCGTCCCCAAACCAACCCGGCTCTCACCCCGCAAAAAAGACCAAACATAGGCAACTGGCCTGTGAGACGCCGTTGCCAAGTAGCCCAGAAATGAAAGCTATACGGCCGGTTAGACTCCGTCGCCGTTAGCTCGAACAAAGAAGACAAACAAAATTAAGCAACACACCCGGTTAGATGCCGTCGCCGTGAGTTTACCACAAAACCATGTTCATAGCTAAAAAGGTAAAACATCGGCCGGTTATACTCCGTCGCCGAGATTACCACCCAAACAAAAACCTAAGAAATAAAACGAATAGTTTCAGCCGGATTGAGGTCGTCGCCGGAAACTAAAACGCTGTGAAAACTCCGATTGCGCGATCTGCCCAACAAGCAATGACCACGGAAAAAGCAACTCCAAAAACCAAAGCCGCAGCGCAGCTCATCAATGCATCCCCTCCAAAACTCCCACGATCGCCATCCAAACATAAAATTCCAGCTAACCTGCGATCCGAATATGACTATGACAAGAAATATCCAGTCTAACAGCATCATGAATCACCTCAATCTCATGCGGCCACCAGCCCTCATGTCACTCGTCTGCGGCTAAAATATCAGCCACTTTATTCCCCTCGCGATAGATATGAGAAATTTGAATTTGGAAATCCTTTAGGACCAAAAGAATCCTTTTCCAAACAGCCGCAAAGCGCCATGGAACCGAGGTTGATCTCTCATGCAGGAGATGCACGATATAGGTTGAGTCAGACTCAATCCAAAGTTGACGCCAGTGTCTTGCATGAGCAATCTGAATTGCCGTAATCACAGCAAGAAGTTCAGCTTCAAACGCAAAACCGATGCCGCCTTTCACATGAAAGCAACCCCTAACCCAACTAAACTTATCTCTGAAGACACCTCCGGCACCGATCTTGCCAGGAGCACCTAGCGCCGAGCCGTCGGTATTAACCTTAATCCAATTATTGACGGGAGGCCACCAATAAACATTGATAAACTCCGGAGGAGGAGACGCCCGCGATCTGACCCCAATTTTTTTAACCACCAAAAGATCATCACAAGAATTATGCATTGAACCTAATTTAGTGAAATTATTCTCCATATCCAAAAAAAGCTACCTTGACCGCCTGCAGGATACGCATATGGGCAAAGCTCTCATCCTCAAAAATGCATCTGTTCCGTTGACTCCACAAACTCCAAATCAAAGTAATGATTCCTGCTTTCCAGAAGCAAGCAATCTGAGAACTCATCTTCTGATTCCAAGCATGAACAAAGAAACTGTGAAGGTCCGAAGCATCCAACATCTGAGCTTGCTGAAACCAATCCAAAAACTTGTGCCAAAGAGGGCGCACCTTCGAGCACTGCCAAAAAATATGATCCATGGACTCCCCCTCCGCCATACAAAAAACGCAACGATTAGGCATAATCAAACCATGCTGAATAAGCCTGTCAAAAGTTGGCATTCTGCCATGAAGGATCCTCCAACTAAGCAGAGAACGACGTACCGGAATATGCTTCTCCCAAAGCCAAGTCCCCCATTTGACTTTAGGAAATCTGTGACATTGATGAGAAAAAGCCAGGGCCGAAGTAACATTCCCATGAAGAGACGACTTCCAATATCGAATATCAGATTCATCACCAACCGGAGCAAGAAGGATCTTACAAACAATCTCAGGGAAGGTATCCACAAAACTTTGAGTAAAATGCCAGATACCATCATAAAAGTACTCAGCAACCGACTGAGTAAGAAAATCTCGCATGAAGTGAGGCACACCACATTTATCAGCAATCAGAAACCCCAGTTAAAATGAAACAAAACATTTGAAGTGAGACAACCCAAAAAGAAAAACAAGACATTTGAAGTGGGACAGATGGAGTACATCTCTAACTTTTTAAGGACGAAATTAATTATTCTTGCTAACGTCGGGATTGGCGCTGTTTACTACGTCAACGTGTTAAAACTGAAGCAAATCGCCCCCCGCATTTTAACGGCAGTCCAAGGTGCAGCTCTAACGAAATTAAGCACCGTTAAAACACGGGGGGCAATTTACTTCTATTTTGATACGTTGAGGTAGTAAACAGCACCAACCTTAACGTTAGAGTGTTAAAGACGATAGAGGTGTCAGCGTTATGGGAAAAATGATATTTAACCCATTATTCTTTATGTGTCAGACTTAATTATGTATAACAACTTTTTAGAACTCTTTGTAATGAATGGAACTATTTTTAACAATTCAAACGAAATAAAACTTTATAAAGGATTAGAAAAGGGAAAGTAGAAAGTAAAAATAAAGAACATAATAATTCAAAAGCTGCTCCCAAAGGGAATATATATACAAAAAACACCATGATCGAAAGGTAATTCAATCATGAAAAGAAAGGTCAGCTACATGAAAAAAAAGGTATAAAGATTGATAAGATAGGAATTCCTGTATATATAAAAATAAAATTCTTATAAACTATGACAAAATTTATCTACTTTCAAAATATATATACAGGTATGGGATCTCGTAGAACCCCTTCCTCTTATAATATATAGATTCAAATTTTAATCATATATTTTATTTACGTGGCGCACTAAAAACACGACACGTGACGGAGGTCATCTAAGTCACAATACATGGAAGGGTATAAAAAGACAAATTTCATATATCTTATGAAAAAATAGTTTCATTTTTTTTTAATACTTGGTGGTTGCCTTTACTACAAGGTAAATATGCATGTTGTTATATATATAGGTATGCATGATGTTGCCACATGAACAATTCTTAATTATTATTTCACGGGTCGCTTAATGCAATGAATATTTGTGTTTATATATATAAACAGGAATACAAATTTCAAATATTTAAAAAAAAAATTATTTTTTTTACACTCAGCTTTGAATACAACGCCAATATGTATATAGTTAAATACAAATATTCAGGATTTTTTAAATTATTTTCTTCGTTCTAGACGAACACTCTTTTTCCTCTTAAGGTTTTGCCTTTTGGGTTTTCCTTACTGAGGTTTTAATGAGGTTCCGCCCTTAGTCTGTTTTTCTGTGCTTTCAAAGGTTTTAGGTTTTTTTTTTTTCTTTCTATAAAATTGCAATTTAATAATATATGTTGTTAGTTGTTACATACATACATGCATGATGTTACCACATGGATAATTCCAAATCTATTATCTTATTGGCCCTCATATTTTAATCAATCAACGCTTAGATTTACACTCTAATTTGATTACCCAATTTTCGCCAGATATGATTGTTGGGCAAAGAAGTAATTTTATTATTTTAATAAAGATCCGTTCCTTAAATGAGGGGATTACATTTAATCGTGTATCTTGTAGGGAGCTTAATGAAATATCCAAGCCCTAGTTTTAATGATACAAAAATCCTTAAGTTTTTCTTTGTAATAGACTAGAACTTTGTGAACTCAAGTGTTGGAGTTCCTTTTCTAGTTTAGGTAGTGTTCTGAAGACTGAAGATCGGAGGAATGAAGAATGAAGAACGAATGACTGAAGAACTCAACTGATGTTCGCAACTAAAGGCAGAAGTCAAATACTGATATTTGACTAGAACGAGTTTCTCAACTGAAGAATCAGTTATGATTGATTCATCTAATGTTGGCTACGTGGAATCAGCGGACTGATACTAAAGTCAAGTATCAGTTGACATTCTTCCTCGGACGGAACCTCCAACGTTAAAAGGAAGCCACGCGATCAAAGTACAGCCGCATTAAATGCAGAGATACAGAGGATCGTCCTTTCTCTGCAGAGCATTCCTTTTTGGTGATTACCTTTTCAGAGGCGCCTTACCTCCTGTACCTAAGTAGCCGTTTCTCACCAAACAAGGAACCTTGAAGATTGAAGCCTCAGCAAAATTCGAATTATTCTCCAACGGATGAATTCTTGAAGACCATCTCCGCCAACGGATCTATTCAAGACCTCTCCAATAAATAGAGCTCGAGGATCACTTCAATCCTTACCGATTCAAATACACAAGCTAAAACGCTGCCAAATTTGCAACTCAGCCAATCAAAGCCTTCCAAAGTTTGAATCAAAGAAGAGAATCACAAAGCTAAAATCAGTCCATTGCTGATTACATATATTCTCTTAGAACCTTAGGCAAATATTGTTTATCCAAAGCCTAAATTACTGATTACAGAGAGCATGTTCTCTATAATCTAGTTAGTAGTTTTCGAACCTCCTTTTAACTGAGCGAAAATAGTGTTTGAAGTTATGTGGAGTTCAGACCAGTTATCTGACTCCAGAGAAATCTTAGTGCCCAGTGCGCGCTAAGTGTGTTTGAGAAATTCAACCCAGTGTGTTGGTGCTGAAACGTGTGATTTCAGTTCAAGGTTTGTTGTGCACCCGTAAGCATAAGCCCAGAGTTTTTGTCAGTGGGATCTACTGATCACCGTGGATGTAGGAATTGGATTCCGAACCACGTAAAAATCCCTTTGTCGTTTATCGCTTTCATTTTTACTTTCTTATCTGTGCACAAACGTTCTTAACTGAAACTGACTAATCGCAAAGTGAAACATAATCTTAACAACGTGTTTAATCACAAAGGCTATTTCTAAAGAAAAGTTTTCCACTGTCAAGTGTTATTTGCCTGACTGATTTATCTTTGGATAGTCAGGGGGATTCTTAACACTTCTCTATTTTTACTGAAGAGAATTTCAGTATCAGTTTTCAACCAAAGTCCTTCTTAACTCTTTCACTGTTAAAAGGTTGTGTTGGTTTGTTGTTGTTTAAAAATAGCCTATAGGTGTATCCCTCATACACCTATTCTAGACCTTTCGGGAACCAACATATCTTTTACTCTTTATTCATAAAACATAGTTCAATATGTTTTGGTATTAGCGTGAATTATGTCACATAAGAAATTGTATGAAATTAGATAAATTCACTGTTACGCGTATAATTCGCCATCTGTCCACATTTAATTCGGACTAATTCACAAGTTATATTTAATTCAGCCTGTAATGAATTAGTCTGAATTAAATGTGTAAACTTGACTAATTATACGTGTAACAGTGAATTATTCACCTAATTTCATACACTGATGAAGAATAATTAAAAATTCTCTATTCTTTTTTCCTTTTTGTATTTTTGTATTTTTGAGTGTTCAGTTAGTACTCCTTTGTTTTATGCATTTTCCCATGTGGACCACACAGTTTTGGGATTTAGTATTCATTTCAAATTTCTTCCATATGATCTTCTTTATTAAACAAACGGACTTACATCTTCAATTTTTGAAGAAATTGTGTCCAAAATAAAATGCCATTTTATCATATTTCGTATGAACTATGAAGCAGTTACTCGTGATTAATGTTACGAATTATTATGCTTTAAGTGTATGAATTAAATGGATCATTTTTATTATTGTGAATGCATCGACATGACTCCTGGTCATCTTTCAATGAACTATAATGTCATATTGTATGATTTAAAAAGTGAATAATTCATACCACCAAAATTAAAAAGTGAATAATTCATACAACTCCTGCAGGTGCACAAGCTAAATAATTCATACAATTACTGCATGCGCCAAATCTGATTAATTCATTCTAAACACATTCAACATAACACAACCCAAATTACAGAGCACAATTCCAGAATCTATTACTATGCCAAATCTATCTTCAAACCCTCCTTAAACTCCTATTCGATTTGAATTCTGCCTTTTATCCTTAGTTGATAGCAGTAAAGATTGAATCTTTACTTTGGGATTGATGGCTGGTGATGAACCCATTTCGAGCCCCTCTTTTCATGGACAAAAATAGCGAGTTTTCCATTAAAAATATTCATCATATCAACATATAATGATTTTTTATACTATTAGAAACCATCTACAATCAAAAGATAAAAAGAATCCATAGATCGTCGATTCCATTAAAAATAGTAATCACCAAAACACACGAAAACTCACCATTTTTTCTCCCTTCTGATGAATTCATGGTCCCGAATCACAAAGGTAGCAAAATTTTATTTTTCGCAATTTATACCTTTATACAACGATTCATATGTGTTCTACATAAAATTCATATATTTTTCCTAGTTCTTATTTATTATTTTAAGAGATGCTCTCACGGTAGCCCTTATATATATATAGGGGAGTGTTCCAATGAGGTCCTCTATATGTGATGAGATCTTAGATTGATTTGTGGGTGTTGATTTCATGTATCATATGGCTGATATTTACCTGGAGGGCGAATTTTTTTACTAGGGTTCGAATCCTGAAGGGAGCGAAAATTTTACCAATTTTTTTCGTTATTCATCAATATATATACTGCCTTATTCAGTGTACTCATGATCTCACGAAAAATAGCAGTCTCACTGGAGTGCACCCATATATATATGTATAGGGGAAGGCTAAAATAAGTACACTTCTTAAGATATAAAATAAGAACCATTTTCAGCTCTTAGATCATCAAGATCTACGCTTGATTCATCATCATGTTGGATGAATTCATGGTCATGAGTTCGAATCCGAAAGATAGCAAAAAAATATTTTTCGCAATTCATACCTTTATCAGCGAATTCATATGCATTTTACATAAAATTCATACATTTTTTTCTAGTTCTTATTTCTTATTTTAAGAGGTGCTCTCACGGTAGTCCTTCCCTATATATATATGCATATTTCTGTTCAATTATATGCATAATTAAGGCGGCGAGTGATGTAGATTTTTTTTAATATATGAAATTTATATTTAAGGCGGCGAGTGGTGTAGATTTTTTTTTTTAATATTTGAAATTTATATTTCTATTTTACCCACTGTGTATTTTGACTTGGAAAGCCTCTGCTACGTGTCGCATTTTCTTAGTATGCCACATAAACACAATGTGTGGTTCGGATTTGGACCTATATACTACCTAAGGACAATGAATCTATATGATCCACGTCTTATGTATAATATATATAGGGATGAGTTATAATGAAAATTAAAATTATTTTGAAAAATGAGAACCAATTTTCGTAATGCACATTAACATAATTTTTGTTATATTTTACAACAATTGTATTTGCATTCTTAAAATTCTCATCTTCGTATATATAATATGTACGATTTCAACAACTAATCTTTATATAGTATGGGAAGATGAGAAATGTAAAAATGTAAATACAATTATTGTAAAATGTAACAAGAATTATGTTAATCTGCATTTACGAAATTTGGTTCTCATTTCTCACAATAACTTTCCTTTTCATATTAACCAAACCCTATATTGAGAATTTGATTTTTAATGAGAAGTGAGAATAATGAACAAATCAATAAATTCTACAAATAAACTAATAGTATAACTAATGAACAGATGTATATATTTAATATGTTGAAAATCTCGCCATCTCCAGGATTCGAACCCCAAACCATGCTATTCATAAAAATTAATGAGTTGTTCATGAAAATGAAATAATTTGTTCGTGACTATTCAGATGAATTCTCAATTCTCACACTATTTGTGGATTCTCAATGGATGACAAAGGGACTGCTGATCAAAATTGATTCCAAGTTGTGTGCGTGTGTTGGCTAAGCGGTAAGGGGTGTCTAAGGCCAAAGATCTTGGGTTCGAGTCCCCTGTGATGCATAGCCTTTTAATTTCTTTATTTAATATTGTAAACTTATCAAAAAAAATGATTCCAAGTCAGTTGTATGTAACAAATTTGTAACTGGGATATTTTGGTGATCCAAAGCACATAATCATAGCCGTTCAAAGTAGTTATTCTGATTAAGTGATTTTAGCAGCATATATAAGACGTTGTAGTATATTTAGAGATTACGTCTGAAGCGTGAATATTGTAAAGAAAGAAATCACAGAGAGGGAAGAAATGATCTTCATGAGTTGTGGCAGTTCATGTGCTATCTTGATAATTTGTATTTATTCTCCCTTCGATTGTTGAGCAATGAAACTTAGCATCTCACCCTTTGTGGATGTAGCCATGTACATTGCAGTGTTATAGGTTTTAGGAGTTTTCGCTCCATAGTTTTCATAGTTTTAATTTTTGTTTCCGTATTTTGAATCATTTGTATGTTTACAATTATTTAGAGAGAGAAAGGAATGAAAATGCGAATAAGAAGTATCACAATCACTATTTGCTAAAAATTTCAGTTTATCCAATTAAAAAAGTAACAATTGTTATGAATAAAAGTGACAATTTCTATTAATAAAAGTGACGTTATTCTGCATAAAAGTAACTGTTGCTTATCTTTTTTAGCATCAGAATCCCATTTTATTCCACCATTTCTTGCAGCGACGATACCCCATGTGGGTGAAAATTTGAGATTTGCAGTTTCCTAATCGGAGTAATTTATGAGGGTAGAAATCAACCTGAAATCAGTTGCCGCGGAGAGGTCGTTGCCCGTTGATTTTCTTATGTGCTGAAAACCTTCTTCAAAATAAGAACCGAAGATTTCCTATTTTTCGGTTTTGAATTTTGATATACTAAAATGGTTACATTAATTTGACCATATTAGCCTATGAATCTTGAATGTGGTTGAATTTGGATTCTGAATTCAAATTATTCAACATCTAAAAATCCAAGATCATCAACATCATCAATATTATTATTATTAGAAATAAAAAATGGACACCTTAGAAGTGGATGACATTCGAGGACGACATGTATCCTATGACACATTCATAATAATAATAATAAATTCCAAATATTGTAAAGGGAATTAATTTCAAGAAACAGTAGCATAAAGGGGGGAAAAAGCCACGACATGATAAGGATTTAATGCTAGGTGTGGCATGCTCTATCATAAATTTTTGATTTGACAGAAAAATAGAAATATGAAAAATAAAAAGGAAAAGAATAATGTATTGTGGGAGGGAACTAGCCATCCAATCATGTCACTCACAAATTAAAAGTTTACTCTTTTGTTTTTTAATTTTGCATGTAAACAATTTATTTGCATAATTAAATTGTTGTTTGTCAAATATTGAATTTATGTCTGACATTTGAATTGTTGTTCGTAATTGCATCTGGAACATGCATATGTATAATTAGATTTGTGAAGTTTTTTAATTTTAAATATTTAATTATTTTTAGTATTTAAATTAAAAAAATTGTACATTTTATTATTATTATTTTGGATTACTCAAAAACTGAATCGGTTAACTGATGCGGTTATTGGCCAATAATTGAACATTCAGAATTGTTCGTGTTCAGTTATTAATTTTTGGCGAATTTCAATTTGAGAACCAAAATTTTTGTATAGGTAACTGGATTTGAACTGTTCGACAACCCTAATAATACATTATACTCCCCATCTTTACGAAAATTATGGTCTTTTTGTCATTTTGATTTGTTCACAATAAGAGCTCGTTTGGTAAACATGTTAAGATATGGCAATTTAAAAATTACAAACATGCCAAAAAAAAGGTAGAGAACACATCGTGCTGACTGGGTTAGAAGATGCACTACCTGATTGCAAGCTCTTATAGAGTAAGTGCTAACTCCTGAGCACACGTGGGCATCTTCCAAACAACGGGCTTATAGGAGGCTAACAAACCTGAAGGCAACCAGAGTGAGATGATCTCGAGATTCGTCATCTTCCACTCCTCTCTTGCACCATTTCGATCATTACATAGATCAGGGATGAGCAATGGAAATCTCCCTCATCAACAACCACATCATGAGCAAACAACCAACCAAATTGGAGTACATTGAAAAGGTTGGTGCTCAGGTGATCAGAGCTGAATAAAGAAGCAGCTTCAAGTATCGACGAAACTGATTGGTGATATGGTTTTAGAGTGGTTATAATTAAGGAGTTAATCTTTAGGAAGTAAGGTTAAGGTAGTTAACTTGAGATACATGAGCATTATGTCTCGAATGATACTACTTTGGAATAGTTGACTGATTGTTACCTTTTGTAATTAAGTGTGAAGAACGTCTGGTCCGCCACTTCTCTTTTCTTCCCAATCAGAGCAATCTTTATGAGAGTTCAGTTATAAGAGCCACCAACATAGTAAACTTTCAACAAGAATCCTCAAAGCGAGGATGGCTTTGGCCAATCCACCATATCCTTTATTTTTTTGGGTATGCAGAAACGATGTGACCAAGATAAGCAATGAGTTGTTTGCAAAACTACACATGACATCTTGACAATAAAATTATTACAAGTTAAAACCTTTTGAAGATGGTCAATGTGAAAGTCTTTATCTTGACTAAATCAAGATATCATCAAAGAACACGTAAAGGATTTTAGTAGGTGCTTGGAATGTGGATGAAGTATTAGTAAGACCACGAATTTATAGCATCCTTCATGTGCGTCTCAAAGCTCATTTTTAAAGTATCTTCATCATGGACACAAATTTGTGTGAAGATCGAGTTTAGTATAGACTCATGAACCTCCCAATTCATCCAATAGTTCATCCACAATAGGTATTTCAAACTTATCTTTGATTGTGACCACATTCAATGCTCAATATTTCACACAAAATAGATATGTGTTGTCCACTTTTTTTTTGTAACCAATAAGACCGAAGAAGAAAATAGGCTCTGGCTTTGGCAAACAATCCCTTGCTCAAACATTTCGTGAACTAATTATTTTCATTTTTCAGTATGCGTGTGTTGGCCAAGCAATAGAGTGGTTAATGCCTAAAGTCAAAGATCGTCGTGGGTTCGAGTCTATCGTGACGCGACCTTTAAACTTTCATCAATACTATTAATCTATCAAATTTTTTTTCCATTTTCCATATTTTGAAAATATCTCGTTATAGCATGAGAAAATATCTTATTCTCTGCGATCACCCAAACACTCTCAAATAATATTATTGATTGATTGCAAAAATTAAGAATAACATAGCCTTTAAATAGACTTGAGTTCAAAACTAATCTAATAGCTTTTAAATAAACATTGTAAGGAAGCACACAACTAAAGGCTTAGTAAGGAAGCAGACAAATAACAACTAAAGAAGACATGAAAAATAAATAAGTGGAAGATATAACTAGTACTCCCTTCATCTTATTATTGGTCCTGAAATTTTTGGGTACAAGAATTAATAATGAGGTGTAAATTGATTAAAAGTGATAGGATATACATCTTTTGACGGGTTACTTATTACTCTGATCCCTCCGTTCACCAAAAGTATATCGCTTTTAATAAAAGGGTTAATAGCCAAAAAATACGCGAACTATTTTGAGATTTGCATACACATGACCTTCAAAATTAGCCCCAGAATACATGACCTTTCAATTTAATCGCAATTTGCACCCGGCGAAAGTTCCGACCACTCTTATGTTTGACCGGCAATGACGTGGAAAAAAATTTTAAACTACCTGGCATTTTTTACACAGTGGAATGCCACGCTTTTAAAATGACATCGTTAGGCATTTTAATTAGAAGACATATCTGATTTCCTAATTAAAATGCCCTAACTGATAAATTAATTTTCCACAGACGAATGAATATAGAACGCCATCGACGACGAGCTTCGATTTAGCCGAACGGAAAGCACGACGTTTGGATAGCACATCTGAGAAGCTAAAGTTGAAACCACGACTAGATTGAGCGCGGAGACATGGGTGACAAGTAAGTTATTTCAATCGGTGATTTTTGTTCGTCTGATTGCTTTTTTCTTTCAATAATCGTTTTTTTTTTTCAGTTGCAATTTCACCCTCTTCATACATCACGGTGGAAGATTTAAGGAAGTACATGGCCTTGATGCCTATTATGGGGGAAAAATGAAGTGTTTTCTGACCTAGATGAAGACAAGTTTGGGTTTTTTTTATTTGAAAGAATTAGTCGAGGGTTTAGGTTACTCGGAATGGGGTAAGTTACTATATGTAGAGCCTAAGTCATATGTCTTTAAGGTAATCAAAACTGATAAAGAGGTTATGGAGATGTTGAGCTTCCTAAGTAGTTCATACAGGTTTTTAAATGTTTTTGTGGAGGGTGGGATTAGGTCAGATGTTGGGTTAGATGATGGGGTTGGTTCGGGGGCAGGTGATGGTGATGGTGATGGGCTAGAGTCTGGGGCAGATGATGGTGATGGTGTTGGGTTAGAGTCTGGGGCAGATGATGATGATGGTGTTGGGTTAGAGTCTGGGGCAGATGATGGTGATGTTCGGCCTTCTCTTAAAGAGATACTGGACAACGCTGATGTACCTACATATAATCTTAGTGGAACAGATTGGGTGCTAGAAAGGTGGGATGGAACAGTAGACAGTGGTGACTCTGAGACTGAATACAATCCTTCTAATGAGGAAGAAACTGATGTGGATGATGATCCACATGGGGAAGGTGTTGATGATGAAGAATATTTGGATGTTAGACAGAAAAAGAAGGAAAGTGGGGAGGGTTCTTGGGTTGGGGAGTTATTGGAGAAGTGTCAGCCTCAAATGGAGGAAGAAAATTTATCAGAGTATGGGAAATCTGATGATGATGATGTTAATAGCAGTGAGAGTGAGGGTGAAGGGGAGATAGTTAGATCTAAGAAGAAAAAGAGTAGGTATGATCCAAAATCTGATGAGAAAGAGCTTGATATCAAGCTAGGGCTAAGATTTGCAGATGGGCATGAGTGTAAGGAAGCATTAACAAGGTGGGCAATAGCAAATGGGAGGTTTATTCGGTTTAGGAGAGTATCAAAAGACCAGTGTGAGGCTATTTGTAAGCCTCCATGTACCGGGAGAGTTTATGCATCTGTTTGTCAAAAGGGTAAGTCTTTCATGGTGAAGTCTTTAGGTGGGGAGTGTACATGTAAGAGGGCTACAAGGAACAAATTACTTAGTTCCAAATGGATAGCCAAAAGATATCTGCCTGTTTTCAGAGTGAAACCAGATTGGGACATAGGTGAATTGAGCAGGGATATAGCTAACAGGTTTGCTACTGACTGTAGCAGAGACAGGCTCTATAAGGCAAGGAAAATTGCTTTAACAATGGTCAGAGGATCAGTTGAGGATCACTATGCCTCCCTGAGGAGATACATAGCTGAGTTGAAGAGGGTAGATGCAGAGGGTACATATGAGGTTGTGGTTGACAGTGAGGGTGTATTCAAGTGTCTTTATATAGGTCACAGTGCTTTGAGGAAGGGTTTTAAAGAGAGCTGTGGACCTTTGATTGGGTTGGATGGGTGTTTTTTAAAGACCTATCTGGGGGTATACTTATGTGTGCTGTTGGGAAGGACGGGAACAATCAAATGTTCCCTATAGCATGGGGAGCAGTGAGTGTTGAGAATGAGGTTAACTGGGGTTGGTTTGTGAGGTTGCTTGTGCATGATTTGGATATAGGAAGTGGAGAAAACTACACATTCATAAGTGATCAACAAAAAGTAAGTTTGTAGTTCTTGTTAATTTCACTTTGTGTTTCATTTATGTTAAGGTATTCTAATGAGTTATAATACTTCATAATAGGGACTGATGAATATTGTCAGCACTTATGCTCCGAGGGCCGAGCACAGGAATTGTGCTCGGCACGTATACATGAACTGGAAGAAGAAAAACAAAGGAGCAACACTGGAGAATTTATTTTGGAAGACTGTGAGATCAACTACGGTGCATCAATACAGCAAGGTCCTTGAAGAGATGAAGAGTGAAAGTATTGGAGCTTATCAAGATTTCATTGGGAGGGAGGTGGCTAAATTCTGTAAGCTTTTCTTGTCATGCATTCCTAAGTCTGATATGGTAGATAATAATATAAGTGAAACGTTCAACGGATGGATACTTAGTGCTAGAGGTAGACATTTGATACATATGATGGAAGAGATTAGGACATCACTGATGGTAAGACAAGTGATGAAACTACATAATATGGCTGAGTATACTGATAGGATTTGCCCTATGATAAACAAAAAGCTTGAGACAATAAAGTATGAGGCTAGAAATATGAACCCATTACCTGCACTGCATGATAAATTCGAAGTTGATGATTCTGGGGAGAAGTATGTGGTGAACATGCCTGAAAAGACATGTTCATGTAGGATGTGGGAGCTCACGGGTATACCATGTAAGCATGCTGTTTATGCCATTAGGTATTTGAAAGAGGAACCATCAACATATGTCTGTGATTACTACACAGTTGATAGGTATTTGCAGGCATATAAATATGCTTTGGAGCCTCTGAATGGGGAGATGTTGTGGCCACAGTGTGAAGGTGACAAAATAAAGTCTCCACTTGTGAAAAATATGCCTCGGAGACCCAAAAAGAATAGGGTTAGGGATCCTCTTGAAGTTGATCCCAAAAACCCTAACAGACTGAAAAGGAAAGGACTTGTGATGACTTGTGGGAATTGTGGTGAGAAGGGCCATAACAATAGGAAGTGCAAGAAGGAAAATGTTGAGAAGACTGCAACTGAAAAGGGGAAAAGAGGAAGACCAAAGAATCCTACTGCTCCAGTAGTTGACAAGGGGAAAAGGCCCATGCTTTCGAAGGCAAATAAGAAGAACTTGCAGTGGAGAAGGCAATTGCAATGACTGGCTGTGGAGTTTATATCAATGAAGGCAGTGGCAATCACTACTTTCGAGTAAGTGTGATATTACTGAACTCCACTTGTGTAATTATATTATTTTACTATAACAAAAAGCGGATGAATTCATTCATTAATGCATACACCACTTCAAATGGGTGTTACACCCTTAAATGATGGAGTAGCTGGAATGACAAGGGGTAGAGCTCGGGGTGGTGCACGAGGCAGACCTCATGGAAGTGCAAGGTGATAGAAGGGCAGGCAACACAAGAGAGTTGCAACAAATGACTCAAGCAAGAAGAATTTCAAGTTTTTGGTTTTTGAAAGTGATGTAAATGCATGCTAAATACTGTGATTAGCTTCTGGAATTTAAAGTTTGTCTTTTGGAAGTGATGTAGATTCAGGGATAAACAAGTTTATAATCCCTCATTTTGTCTTAGCTTTTGCCGAACATAACTGTGTTTATTACTTCTGTATGCTTCCCAAGTTCAATGAAGGTTATGGTTTTGGCAAATTTGTGCACTCTTTCATTTCAATGCAATTCTGAATAGGGGTGAGCATTCGGATTTCGGATCGGATTTTTGCCTGATCCGATCCGATCCGAAAATCCTAAATTTTCCTAAAATTCAATCCGATCCGAACCGTATTATCCGAAAATCCGAATTTGAAAATCCGAAAAATTTCAGATAAAATCCGATCCGAACCGAAAAAAATTCGAAATGTAAAAAAAAAATCCGAAAACCGAAAAAATCCGAAAAATCTGAAATAGATGTCAACCTAACATATTAGATAATTACAATCAAATTAAGGTCATAATTAACAAGCCATTAATTATAATCAACCAAAATGGGAGTATAGGGTTAGAATTTAGAAATATTTAACTATTTAAAAACTAATAATTATATATATTTATTTATAATATTATAATATTAATTATATTATAAATATAATTCGGATTTCGGATTTTTTCGGATTTTTAAGGTGCCAATCCGATCCGATCCGAAAATCCGAAATTTGCTTAAAATTCAATCCGATCCGATCCGAAAATCCGAACCAAATTTTAAAATTCGGTTTGGTTCGAATCGGATATTGGATTTCGGATATTTTGCTCACCCCTAATTCTGAATACAGGAACAAAATGATGAACAAAATGACATACTTCATTGACATCCAAAGAGTAGTCTACAATTTCGAATAAAGGAACAAAATGCCATACTTCATTGACATCCAAAGAGTAGTCCACAATTTCGAATACAGGAACAAAATGATCACCAAAATCAAAGCAAAAGTAAGAGCCTTAATTCTACTTTCCATTCTTTGCAACTTAACATCAACTACACTATCTTCGTTCTTCACCATGGAAGATTCAACTCCATCACCTTCAAGGCCTTCAAATCCACTGTAATTGTTCAATGCAGCATCTCTTTCGTTTCTCCTTTTGTTAAAACAACGCTTGTAATAGGGTGTGAGTTCAGGGTCGACCCAATCCCAAAAAGTACAATCATTGACATCTCTCCATCGACATTCAACGTACCTTCTCTCCGGATTCTTCTCAGTGTGAGACGTCTTCATAATCGCAGGGATTTTATGATAACATCTCATTTCCACGCCATTATTCGACCTTCCCACTGACGACGAGCTTCGAGAATAACTCATGCTTATTCGTATCAACTCGCCTCGGTTTTGGCTTCAACTCTCTTCACACCTTTCTTCTTCCTTTACTCGCCGCGATTTGGCCTTCAAGTCAATGCCATTCCTATCAAATTTCTGGGACAGCCACAACACGGTGTGTATTGTGTAAGAACCCTAATTAAAATGGGTGTCGACAAGGTGATTTCAAAATTTAAGTCGACGAAACGACGTCGTTTTTGGTGTTGTAATGTGATACCAAAACGACGTCGATTCATACACCGGAAAATCGTCCACGTCAACAAAATTCGTCGGCCACGTCACCACCGATCAAAGTGTTAGTCAACGCGGGTGCAAATTGCGATTAAATTGAAAGGTCATGTATTCTGGGGCTAATTTTGAAGGTCATGTGCAATATGCAAATCTCAAAATAGTTCGTGCATTTTCCGGGTATTAACCCTTAATAAAATGAGTGGTGATTTTTATATAGTGGAGAAAATGTCTCACCATTGTATGAAATGATTGATTAAGATTGAATTAAGGGTGGATTTTTTTTGTAAATAAGAGCATCTCCAATGCATGGTGTCTTAGGGGGTGTCTTAGATGGTGGTCCCCACCTAAGACACGCCCATCTCCAATGCATTGGTGCTTAGAGGGTGTCTTAAATCTCCATTTCCACAAAATTCATATTTCTACACTTTTATTTTTAAATTCTCAATTTCATTAAAAATAAAATTAAACATTACAATAATTAAAATAAAATTAAAAACATAATTAAAATAGAATTTTTCAAATTTTTCAAATTTAAAAAATAGAATTTCGATTTTTTTTTTAATTGGGCGCGTCCTCCGGACGCGCCACACATTTCTCGCCTTCGACCTGTGTTTTGGCTAAGACACCGCCTCGCATCAGGGCGGGTCTCCAATGCAGCCTCACTCCCTAAGCCTCGGATCGATCCTCCACTCGCACCGGCGAGTGGAGATGCTCTAAGGGGTATTTATAAAAATAAAAGATGTTGGTCCATATTCCAAAAAGAAAAATATCATATTTTTGGCGAATATGAAAAATGACAAAAATATCACTTTTCATAGACGAAGGGGATATCTTTTATAAAAAGATGTGTAATAATGAGACAATTTAAAATAATAAGTAAGATAATAATAATAGAACGAAAAGAATACTCCCTCCGTCCCTGAAATGGCTTCCTCTTTGGGGACGGCACGGGTTTTAATAAAAAGTTGTAAAGTGTATTGATAGTGGAGAAAAAGTGATATAATTATTATTGGAAGTTGTGAAAAGTGTTATAATTAGTATTGGGAGTGGTGAAAAGTGAAAAGTAAGAATAAATAAATTATTATTAGTGGTGGGGTAGGTTTCCAAAAATGGAAAGAAAGAAAGAGGAAGTTATTTGGGGGACGTCCCAAAATGGAAAAAGAGGAAGTTATTTTAGGGACGGAGGGAGTATTAGATATAATGTGCAATATTAGATATAATGACGATGAAGCGCAGTCTGTTGGTAAGACGCTTCCCCTCCAACCAATAGGTCGGGGGTTCGAGTCACCCTAGGAGCTAGAGTGTGAGTGGGTTTTTTCCTTTCTTTGGTTGTAACAAATTTAAAAAAAAAAAAAAAAAAAAAAAAAAAAGACGGTTGTGAGCAGTCGCGTTTGAAACGCACTTTCTTACCTACATTAGATCGCCTTGCAGCTCTCTCTTCATCCTCATGTACGGGCGTATCAACGTAGCTCTTCATAAAATTATTTATGCATAAAACATATATTAGTAAACTAAATACTTTTCTTTTCAAAAAAGAGTGAAAGAGTTAGCAGATCGATCAAGGTGTAGCATATATGAAAAGAATTCCATACCAAAGGTGTAACATTATTTTCTGAGTAACACATTGCACAATCATAAATTGAAATATTATATGTTTTCACCCTTATTAGATACATACATCCTTGCATTTTATTTGAAATAATTAATGTTTTATGTCCCGAACTTTCAGCGTTTTCCATAAAATGTTCTGAACTTTTATTTTCCCTAAAAATTCCCGAATTTTAGTTTTTTTTCCATAAAATGTCCCGATATATAAAATTCGGTGACGAAAAGATGATTTATCTTGCCGAATGAAATACTTTGGGGACCGTTATTGTTGGAAAATCATATTAGAAACCAACATTGTTGGAAAACGTTGAAAGTTCGGAATTTTTTGTCATTTTTTTGTCTTTGAATTTTGTATAGCGGGACATTTTATGGAAAAAAATTGAAAGTTCGGGGTTTATTAGGAGAAAATGAAAGTTCGGAATATTTTATGGAAAATGCTGAAAGTTCAAGACATAAAACACTATTAACCCAAATAATTACTCCCTCACGTCGCTAAAAATTGTGACTCAATGAAATTGCACATATTTTAAGAAAAAATATGATAGTTGTGTTTGAATGGAGATTGAATCCAACACCTTTTTATAAATAGTAAGAGAGAACATTTATGGGGTCATTTTCAAATAAAGAAATGTAACAATTTGCAGAGACATTCCAATATGATAATAAAGTCACAATTTTCAGGGACGCGGAGTATCATTTTGGGGCGCTGGCTGAAGCGGTTAGGTAATATTGTGAAAGATTATGAATTTGAATTTTATTAACATTTTCTAAAATTAAATTTAGCCAATAAAATATTCAACCGTAATAGTTACATGTGGAAAAAAAAGATGGAAAATCAAAAAAATCGCATATGTAAATTGTTTGTTCATCATAAAATCTTTCGACACATGTCAAGTATTAATATCTCATTACTTGTCTGATATATATGTAGAATGATTATATAACAAAATTTCTTCTCATTATGGTCTCCACTGGGGACACCAAGCGATGCGAATTCTTGTCTACGAATAATGAAATTTAGAGTTCAAAACCCATCGCTTCCCCTCCCTCAAATCCAAAAAAAAAAATCTCTTTATTACATACATGAGATGGTGTTTGATTGAGCTTATAAGCTCTTTAAAACAATTTATAATTTGTTTAGCTCTTTTAAAATATTGGGTAAAATAAGCTCTTAAATAGCTTATAAGCTTTAAAAATAAGTTCTCAAAAAAATAAATTATTCTACTTCAACTTCTTTTCCATAGTCTTATATGCAACAATCATTTTATAAACGTTATTCAATTATAATTTATTATTTTTAGTTCACCTCTTTTCGATTTTCTCTCTCTAACAAATATTTTTTCTCTTTAAAAGAAATTCTTCCTAGCTTCTAAGTTCAATTATTCAACCACTTTAACAACTTATATATTTTTTAAAAATTATATCTTTTTAAAACATCTTATAAGCTATAAACTCTTAAAATAAGTTTCTAAAATATGTTTAGCGAAATATCCTATTAATCTAACATTACATGTGTATTACGCTGGATGATGCATTTTATGATGCATGGAAACTCTGCCCTTTTCAATTGGACCTGATTTTATCGCATTTTATTTGGCCTTAGTCAAAAAAATATAATTTCTATTAATTATATACGAAACGAAACTACCATCAATTATTTTTTGTGGCAGAAGAATAAATTCTCATGATGCGAAACTTGACATTTTGTTCACTCACTGGCCCACGTGGTCCAACCATCTACGATAAAGTGATTTTTTTTCGTTCTCTTTTTATTCTTATATATACTATATAGTAAGAGCTACGATAAAAATACTTTTAGAATATAAATACGAATCAGTTAAAATGCATGAATTCTATAAGATTCAAATATATGAATTGTAAAAAATAAAATTTTCACTACCTATAAAATTCAAATTCATGACCATGAATTTATCCAGTAACTTTGATGAATAAGTCAATAATTTTTATGAATAAATTTTTTTATATGGGTTTGAATCTTGGAGGGGGCGAGATTTACACCATATTAAATGGATACAAATGTTCATCTGTTTTATTAGTTTATTCGAAGAAATTATTGATTTATTCATTATTTTTAATTCGCAACACATTTTACATATATTAAACTTCACTCGAATAGGCATTACGAGTTGTGACAATCACTATGGGAACACGGATTTTGGTAATATCTTATCCTCAAATTATAAGAACTATTTAATGTTTTATTAATAAATAATAAAATTTAATTTTAGTCGATACTGGTATTCGCGTCATCTTTTCGATTGTCGGAAAAATTGAAGAAGTCTCAATTGTAAAATTTAGAAAAATTCGATATATATTTAAAAATGTTTAAAAGTGAGATCGAAATTACAAAATGAGTATAAATTCATTATTTAATTTGTAATGTTTCCTTTTCGAATAATTGATTATAATAGTTTGTGAGAAGAGAACAATTGTTTCAAATTTTAATTTTAAAACTTTATGTTGAAACTTATGCATGATCTTCTCTATTTGACTTTTAATTTCACTAAACTTTACGATATATAATATATTATCTTTTTATCATAATTATATAATATGCTATTAAATTTTTTATATAAAATAAATAAAAATACTTAATTTTTATATTATCCCTCATTTGTAGTGTAAATGAGGAATGAGTAAGGGTCAAGTAGGAAATGTGGAAAAAGAAATGGAGGATTTAAAGGGTTAAATTTTGTTTATTCTTTATTTTTCCATGATAAATTTACAACAAAGAGAACGCACCCTTAGTATATTTGACTCACACGATCTACTTTAATAGGCTTTAATCCAACTTTTAGTTAATTCCAAACTTTGTTACACAATGAGAAAATTCGTTTGGAATCAAATAATCGAAACAGGATTCGAGATTAATATAAGCAAAGAAATTGTTTTTTCAATAATATAAGCAAAGAAATTGTTAGAAGAAAGAAATGGTGTGTAATGAGGGCTGATAGCCCCGAACGCTCTGTATGATTTCCAATCTTTCATTGTGAGTCTTTTTTTCTTTTTAATTAGCATTGACTAAATCTTAAAATATCTTATTACTAGAAAAAGAGGCAAGTCAAATCAAGAATTTAGCTTCTTAGTTATTTTTTGATAATACTTCAAGATAAGATAAGATCAGATTGAAGTATAGATAATACACATAAAAGTAGGTAGTGAAAGCTTTTTTTGTTGAAATTATGGATATCTGGCCGGCCCCTTGCTCTCATATGTATATAATTTAGATTTAGATACAACAATTTTAAATAGATAAATAAGGACACTTTTAGAAATTTGCTCAGTTTCACTTATGTAAATTCCAAACAGCATTTTTAAACGGATTATTTAGAATAGCTACATGGATAACTTTTCTAAAGAACCACATGTTCTTTTCCTTTTCAAAGTCTGAAACGTATAATGCTATTTAAATAAATCTCGAAAAAAAAAATGGAAATCTAAAATATTTGCATGCAGATGTATATTCTCAAGTTTATATTAAAATACCTCATATTAAGGAAGTCGAGCATCTCCAATGCTATATATATGATGTAATAATGTTTGCATCATATATAATAATTATATGATGAAAATGGGGAGCTTATGAGCTTGAATTCAATGTTTATCTATTTGTGGCTTATCTGTTACAAAAGCATAGTCATGTCACTTTCTACTAAATGATCATTAATTTCTCAATATAAAAGTTAGGTAATTCTTCGTTATTTTTCGTTACACGTATCATCAACTTGTTCACCATTTTTGAGAGAGAAGAATAGTGTTAAAGAAATGTTGAAAATTTCTCAATCTACTCGATGTCAAATTGTCGTCTTCTTCTTCTGTGCATTCTTTGAATTATTGGTTACCATCTAAATCAATCGCCTACGATTGGTCACTCTCTTCCATGATATTTTGTCATTTATGTTATGATTTTGTATTTACTTGGTCATATATTCAAAAATTTACCCTTTTCATAATATCAAAATTCAAACCCTTGTCACACAGATGGACTCAATTATTGAGCGCCATTTGTTAATCAAATGAATTTACCAATTACGATGAAAATCTAGACGAGCAGCCGGCAAGGATAGAGTAAAAATTGGAATAGAAAATTAAGTATTTGGTTTTTCAACAATGGAAGAATCTAACTGCTAAAATGATTGAGGGATACACATTAGACTCAACAAACAAACAAACTCCCCCCTTCCCTCTCTCAATTCTTTTCCAACAATAGAATGAAGATGTGTAAGCGTAAGCTTATATTTCATAAATAGAAACAAATCAAGTTAAATGAAACAACTTTTAAAAAAATACAGGCCAAATCAAATGAGACGAAAGAAATATGTTAGGACCTCTTAAACGTGAAATGCCACTTCGGTCAATTTGAAATAGCATGCTACATATTCCCATATTATGAATTTATGGAAAGATAAATATATAAAATTAAATGGAGAAAGATAATAAAATTGAGCAGGATATGTAAGTTAATATGATTACATTTCATATCTCCAAAATGTCTCTTGTAAATAATCAAAAAAAATAATAATAAAAAAAATAATCAGCAAGATTTAGGGCATGCTAAAGAATCATAAGAAAACAACGATTCCATAGCACTTAACTAATAGATGCATTCATATACTACAAAATTATCATGAGAATCCATGAGTAGTTCCAGTGAGAAACTCACAGACTATGGTTGATTCTTCTTATCATTTCGTCCCCGCTTTCTGAAATCCCGTCTCTCTGCTGAATATTGCTTCTTGATCAGCAAATTGCGCATTGCTGTTTTCACTGCTTCAGCAGCTGTTGAGAATGCTTCTTCCCCTATTGTCAATTTTCCTTGCAACGCTAGAAGCAGAGGCTCTCCTCCAGGTATCTCTTTATCTTCTAAAACTGAAGTCTCAGGCACAACGGATTCTGAATGGTCAGCACCAAACCCAGAAACGACTCTCACACGAGCTAAGAGAGCAGAATCGGTAGCACTTAAGCTGGATGCGCCCATGACCATCCACAACAATGGGACTGAAGAGGCAGCTGAGATACTTGTTGGAATGAATGTCTCTCCTGCAACAGAAACCACCTGCAGCACACATTGAGAAGGGTAAAAATATACACGAAGATAATTGGATAGCATTGTGAGCTTCTTTGAATGGTACAGCACTCAAAACTTTGTTCAAATTTTGTATCTTCAAAAGTCATGCAACTCAAACTAGCTAGATCTCGCCTATTAATTCAACCAATGTACCACTAATGATCAATCCAGTTGTGTTTACTTTCATATCATTTAATATGTTTCAGCTGATGTATTAGAATACTCACTTTGGCAATGGAGAGAGTCCCAGCAGAAAAATTGCATCTTAATAGCATTACCCCTTGCAAGCTTAAGACATTATAGAAGGATCAATATTGGATCTTTAGTAAAATTTTCCAGTAGAAACCTATAGAGGGAGTTGAGTTAAGAACAAGTGTAAGCTAAGGCATACCTCTGAATAGAAGCAGCAACTAGCGAGCCATCAGATGTTTCGCAAAGATCGGTTACAGCGGGCAACACCTCCTCTTCTTTCTTTTGATTAGAATTTAAAAGTCCTGCCTTCAGGAATGTAGAGGATTAAAACTAAACGAGACTAAATATTATTTAGGAAAGAGTAAAAGAATGGCAGAAGAGAAACACTCCTCTAAAGAAGGTCTAAAGATAATAATAAGGGGATAATTTTCCATCAGAAGTAAAGAGCAGGGGAAGTTTAAGCAGCCATCTTACCTTAGCACTAACCTCACATGTATCAAGCAGAGAACCAGAGGCAAAATTCCACAGTCGAACCTTTAAAATAACAACAACTAGGTTAGCCAGGAAAAGTGAGAGGTCAGTAATCATCAATATGAAATTTAACTTCAGAATTTCTATAACTCACTGTGGAATCACCACTTCCAGAGACTAAAAGGCCTCGTGCATAATCCTGATTACTGACAAATGCAAGGCAGGAAACAAACCTGGCAACGATCACATAGGAGGAAGGTTTTAATATCAGTAGCCAATATCAGTATAGCACTTACATCATCTGACTGAAAAATGAAGAAACAAACATCTAAAAGTCGCTCTAGAAAAGGTAACTGAGGCTTCATTATATGCTCTCGTGATAGTTTTAGAGCATGTTGATCAGATTGAATGAAAACCCAACAAATACGCAACATGAGAACGTGGTAAGCTTGTTATCATGACCTCTAGTTTATGATAATCAATCATATCAGATAACTTTGCCACCAAACAAAACCATGATCTTCACATCCTAGCAAACAGGGATATGAAAAGCACTTACTCAGTATGACCAAGGCAAAAACATTGTATCTCATGAGGACCTTTTAAGCGCTCTTTGGAAAAGAAAGTGACCTGCGACCACATACAGTAAGGTAATAATTCCAAAGACATAAAGGAACATAGCCCAACCAATTGAATCAATAATAAGTAGCAAACCATTCTTACACGAATTTTGAAGTCACGATCAGCACTAATAATATATTGCCCATCTGGTGAAAACTCCTGCACAGTGATGGTACTAAATGTAATCTCCCTTGTAGACAGCATAAATACAATTTCTAAAGGCCCAAAATTAGATAAGGGGTTCCAGCGTTTAGGTACATTTAATTTAACAAGAAAACATGAGAGAAGGAATATTGTGTCAGGCAATACCATATTTACTGACGTGTTACAATAAGAACAGTTGGAAATCGCTTAAACCATCACATGATGAAACCTAGCATGAGAACAAAAAGATAAAGGGTAGGCATAGCTCAGATACAAAACAGCATACCAGTCGAGTAATAATGCTACAATAATGTGAAAGGATTGGAACTGCTTTCTTATCAACCGGAGCTAGATTTTCTTCATCATAATCTCCTATATCCACGACATAAACGACACCAAACTTATCCGCAAAAGCCACAAATTTGTCATCACCACTTACTGCAAGAGAGGTCACTCTCTTCTCCGAAACCCTGCCCCCATCACCACAACAAGAATTCTAACAACATTCAGCAAACTACTATTTCTTGCAGAATGAACAGACAAACTTTTTGAATACAATAAAAGTGCTTACACTGAATAAACACAACGCCAAGAATCAGTATCCCAAACTTTCACCAGCTTATCATCTCCACCCGACACAAAAAGCTTCCCGCTTTTACTGTACCGGACGGCGCGAATAGAATCTCTGTGCCCCCCAACTTCATCCAATAATTGAGCTGCAGAACCATGTCTGCAATAAAAATTACATAATTAACATGCATTAACATAGCTGTCAATCTAGACTGAGACAAATTAACACAGAAATAAAGCTTGTTCCTTTTCTTACTGGAAATCGAAAACCCGGAGATCCGACCCGACGGAGACAGATACGAATTTCTGATTGGGGTGGACCGCAACTAGAGCCGGAGCTACCTCCGCTTCGAGCTTCTGCTCGGTTTCATCGATGTCGTGCTCCTCCATTTTCTTCGATTTCGGTTGAGAGAGTACCTGGGGGTTTCTCTAGGGTTTCGGATTTGGGCGCCGAGAAATCCAGTTCAAAACCGCCCCTTTTTGGGTTGTGCTTGTTGGACTTGAGGTAATTGGGCCGTGATTTGGTTTAGTGAGAATGGCCACCATTTTACTCTTTATATGCCTCTTATTTAATATAATAATTAAAATTAATTAAAATTTTACTAATTTATCCTATACTATTTTATAGCCTTCAAATTAAATTAATTTAGCATCTCTTCTACTTTTTATTGAGCATTCGTTCCACTTTGTTCTCTGTTTCGAGCGCTAGCCGTTGCGCCGGCCTCGGCGACGTTCCGAGTCCTCTTAACGATGAACATCACGTCATCGAAAGAGGGGAGCCTGGCGTGGGGAAGAGCCGCCGGGGAAGATGGGAGATTTCTGTCATTTTTTTTCTTATGTACATGTGAAATTCATTGATTTTAAAACATGAATTAGAGCATCTATAGTGGGACCACAATGAGTAAGGAGGCCACAGTGGGATGATTTGATCTTTTTAATTTTGATTTTTGTATTTTTCATTTAAATTTAATTGCACAAATTTAAATAACACAAATTACTTCAAATTTAAATTGCATTAATTTTAAAATCGTAAAAATTACATAAAAAAATTACATAAATCTTAAAAATTTAAAAACATATCCTAAAATAATTATTCCGGCCCTAGAGGCCCGAAACATGCCAAACGTGCTCGATCAAATCATATTGGAGCTGAGCTTGTATATGCCTATCTCGGAGACTTGCATCTCTTTGCACGTATTTCTCAAAACAAAGCATTGTTCGAGCACTCTCCGTCGAGTCACTGCTAGATGTCTTATGTCCTGCATCGTCATCTCTTCAACGGGTAGCTTCTTGACCTTCGTTCTTCACAATCATATTGTGGAGAATGAAGCAACACATCACGATGTCCTTGAGATGCTCGACGTACAAACTCTACGCCGAACTTCGAATGATTCCCCATCGAGCTTGAAGCACTCCAAAGGCACGTTCGACATCATTCCGTGCCGATTCTTGCATCTTCTTGAACCTTGTCTCCTTTGGATTGGTCGCCATCGGTGGACTCTTGACGAAGCAATGCCACTCCGGATATATGCCATCGCACAAGTAGTCGTAGTGCCGGTTGGCCTCAAAGATCATTGGGGCCGACGTTCTTTCCAAGACGTTGGAGAACAGAGGCGACTGGTTGAAAAAGTTGATGTCGTTGTTCGAACCGGCGACACGGAAGAAAGCATGCCAAATCTACAAATCGTGGGATGCAACGGCCTCCAAGATCAAGATGGGCTCCCCTTGATCACCACGTGTATATGCGTCATCCCACGCCTTTGGGCAATTCTTCCACACCCAATGCATACAATCAAGACTCCCGAGCATCCTGGAAAATCTGTGTTGCGCCTCGTGCATCTAAAGAAGGCGTTGGACGTTCGCCGCAGTAGGACGTCGAAGATACTCAGCACCGTATGCCCGGATGACAGCTCTGCAGAATTTCTTTAGGCATAGACGCCCCGTCGTGTCAGTGACCTTGAGATACTCGTCGAAAGTATCCGCACTAACTCCAGTGGCTAATTAGCAGATAGCCACCGTGCATTTCTCAAAAGGTGTGAGAGAGTCCCGGCCCACAGCATCATGGCTCATCCGGAAGTAACCATCTTCACCTTGCACAGATCGGTGGTGAATAACACGTTCCGGCTCCGGTTGGGAGAACATTTGAGCAATCAATTGCTTCTGCTTATTAATCTCATCGACGATTTCTTGCGCAACTCCGTCGAACGAAGACGACGAAGTATCATCGAACCATTCGGCCATTTTTGGAGGAAGAGCAAAAATTGTAGTAGAAAAAGAGAGAATGATTGAAGGAGAAAATATTTTGGATGTGTGAATGAATTTGAGAACGGCTACAAGAGATGCTCACAAGTCAGTTATGGTCTTTCAAACTTCAGACAAGATAATGCTCAAAACTCAGTTATGACATTTTAAGTTTAAGACAATATTCAAATTCCACACGAGAGGGTGCTCAAAAGTCAGAGATGGCATGTCAAGCTCCAAACGAGATTATTCTCATAACTTAATTATAGTTTCACAAACTCTAGACAAAATGATACTCACAAGTAAGTTATAATCTTCAAGCTCCATACAAGATGATACTCAAAATTCAGATGTGGTATTTCAAACTCTAAAGAGTATGATTTTCAAAATGTTGTCGTTCAAATGTTATATGCGGTCTTTAGAGCTTCATATGATTATCTGGTCTTATTAGGTCCATATGTGATGATACTCAGATGACATATGTTTAATTAAATTATTTTTTATCCGTCAAATTTTAAGAATTTGAACAAACTTAATACTCTCTCCGTCCCTCAAACATCTTTCTTAGAGAGGATGACACGAGTTTTAATAAAAGTTAGTTATGTATTTGATAAGTGGAGAATGGCTCCCACAAAAAGTGAAATTGTAAGAGTGATAGTTAGTGAAAGTAGAGAACGAGTCCCACAAAAAGTGAAATTGTAAGAATAATAATTAGTGAAATTGTTTCCAAAAATAGGTTAGGAAGATGTTTTGGGACGAACCAAAATAGAAAGAAAACAAAAATATTTGAGGGACGGAGAGAGTAAATATTATCGATGTACGATTAATAGCAGATGCAACACATCAATTGTACATCATATCATACTTCAAATTTACATATTTTTTTCTTTTAAAATATTCAATCCCACATCAACTTTTTATAAACTTCATCAAATGAATATTTATATAAAAATGTATTTCTATTATCACAACCTACATTTAATTGGCGAAAGTGATTAAGATTAATATTATTTCAAATATTGTACTATTAATTTAATTTGATCATATCAAATTAATTAAAGAAATAATTTATATATAAACTATTTCATATGCTATAGTAATAAAAATAACATAAAATAATTATAAATGATGACATAAAATAATTCCCGTCGAATTTTGACGGGTTAGACGCTAGGAAGTTAAAAAAATTACACATTTCATGGCTTTTGAAAAAAAATCATTTCGCCCAAAATTTCCTGTTAACATTTTTTATTATAAAATAAACAAAAATACATAACTTGAAAATCTAAATATTAGAATTAATAAAAAAAAGGAAAATTAAAAAAGCTTGCAATACGGATTTTAGTTTTTTTTTTAGTATGATTACTGAAAAATATAAATAATTTAATATATTAAAACTTTAAATTATCATAAGTTACTTATTTTAATTTTTGGGTCCACCCAAAAAACCTTTATCATTTTTGGTCAACTATCCTTTTATCCCATTCACAACACCTTTTTCAATTTTTTTAGTCTTCGTGCCGAACCCCAACTGAGAATTTATTTCATGGACGGAGGGAGTAGTTTATAAGAAAAAGAGACAGTATAAATTATTTCACAATATATTTGTAAATTAAAGGATTTTTTCACTAAAAGAAATATTAACATGACATGTCAAATTATTATAGTAATAGACCTACAGTATATGTCAAATTAAAATAAAAACGTATATTATTTGTAAGAAATTAAAAAAAAAAACGCACAAAATTTTCAAGAAAATTATATAGATATGTTGATAAATGTCTGTATCCGTCAACCAGTGACGGAGCCAGAAATTTTGTTCAGGAGGGTTGAACTTTTACGGGTAAATTTTTTTTTAGGCATTCTATATATTTTAGGCATTTTTTAAAATCAAAATACAAGCATAATAGTAATAATAAAGAACAACATTTTCATAGATTATATAATTTCAATACATTACAAGTTTTTTTTGGGGCATTCCACACATTTTAGGCATTTTTTTATTAAAAAACAAGCATAATAATAATAATAATAATAATAATAATAATAATAATAATAATAATAATAATAATAATAATAACGAACAACATTTTCATGGATTATATAATTTCAATACATTACAAAAAAAATTTGGGGCATTTCTGTACATTTTATGTATTTTTTTATTAAAAGACAAGCATAATAGTAATAATAAAGAACAACATTTTCATAGATTCTATAATTTCAAAACATTAGAAACTAGTTTCAATACATTACAAATTTTTTTGGGGCATTCGTACATTTTAGCTATTTTTTATTAAACGACAAGCACAATAATAATAATAATGAACAACACTTTCATAAATTATACCATAATTTTACATAACACAATTAACCTTAAATTAAATCTATATGAGAGAATATAACAAGCAAATCATTTTGTGTAAAACAAGACTCTTTTATAATTAGGAATATATATATATATATATATATATATATATATATATAATATTAAAATTAAAAAAAAAAACTCAAAATTTGGGAGGGGGCTTCAACCTCCAAATAATTTAAATAACAAAATACTTAAACGTGGAGAATGTTCCACGTAGGCATGTCACATCTAATATCAAATATTTCGAGCCGGATTTATTTCAATTTGGATTTATTTCAATTTGGCAGTGGGTAATTAATGGGGGCTGAGTTTCGATTTAATTGTTGGATTTTCGAAAGATGGGTGTTAATGGGGGCTGATTTTTGATTGAAGATGGGCTGATTTTCGATGGGTGTTGATGGGTGATTTCAATTTAATTATGGACAGGATGGATTGAAGAAGAAGAGGAACTGCATTCTGTGTTTTCTCTTAGAAGTGACACTACAAGAAAACACGCATTTAACGACCGCAATTTTCGGTCGTTAATTTTACAGCCTTAACGACTGATTTACGATCGTTTCACGACCGTTTTATTTTTATTTTTTAACGATCGAAAATTCAATCGCTAATTATTTTTTTAATATTTTATTTTTCTTAACGAAAGAATTTTCGGTCGTAAAAATTATTTTTTTATATTTTAATTATTTTTTTAATTTTAACGATTGAAAATTCGGTCTTTAATATATATTTTTATTTTTTTTATTTTAGTTTTTTTTAAATTAATTTGTTTTTTTAAATAAATTTTTTTAACTGACCGAATTATTCGGTCGATAATATATTTTTTTTAATTTATTTATTTATTTTTTATTTTTTTTAATTATATTTTTTAAAGATCGAATTTTTCGGTCGTTAAAATTATTTTTATTTATTTATTTATTTTAATTTATTTTAATTTATTTTAATTTATTCATTTATTTTATTAACGACCGAATAATCGGTCGTTAATATTATTTTTTCAATTTTTAAAATTTTAAAATTTTGTTTTTATTTTAATTTATTTTTATTTTTTGATTATATATATATAAATATTTAATTATTTTTATTAATTTTATATTTAATTATTATTTTTAAATTATAGAGAATATTTTAAAAATGATTGTTATTTTCATAATGTTATTCTAAAAAATTAGGTAATACTTGATTATTAATAAAAATGTGATATTATTTGCAAATAATAGTAAATTATTAGACTTATTAGATTTTCTAAATTATTAGATTCATTATTTTCAAAATATTAATAACTTTATTATTTTAAAATAATAAAATTATTTTTCAAATATTAATTTTATTAATATTGATTATTTGATTTAATATTAATTTTGTTGTATAATTCATTGTTATTTTTCATACTCATATTTTCTTTTCTTTTTTTAATTACGATAATATTAATTTTTTATTATTTTAAATTCGATCGTATATTTACCGTCAATGTTTCGCCGGCACCACAAATCTTAGTTATTATCTCGACATATTATAAGGTTATGAATGATTAATGATATTTTATATTGAATTAGAGTTTAAATGAATTAATCGGGACTATATATATCAATAATACGAGTGTTCTGTACTGGTGATTACTCGAAATGAACTTCAAGGTTAAGCGTGCTTGACGTAGAGCACAAGTAAAATGGGTGACACACTGGGAAGTTCGTCAAATGGTATGCAATTAAGGTCAAAATACATTAGAAATACACTACAAATACTTGTGGGATACAAAGATATATATATATATATATATAATCGAAAAAAAATATTTTTTTATTAATTTTTAACAACCGAATATTCTGTCGTTAAAAATAAAATTTCGGTCGTTATTAAAAAAAAAAAAACTATTTTTAACCACCGAAATTTCGGTCGTTAAAAATAGAAAATCGGTCGTTAAAACTCGAACGACGATGCAAACAACGACCGGAAAAAACGGCCGTTAAAAATATTAACGATCGATTTTTGAGTTTTAACGACCGAAATTTCGGTCGTTAGAGCCGCATTTTCTTGTAGTGTGAGCCTCGGCCCTTGATCCCTTTCATAGGTTACAGTAGGTAACGTAATTATCGATAGTTTGTATATTAGAATTCATTTAATTTTTCAAGTTTTTTTTGGCTTATTCTATGTTTAGGGATCGATGTAATGCCAACTGAGAACTACAAATTCTAGATTTCGATTTCTGGCTTTTGATTGTGGATTAGTTAACCTTACGATCTCTGCACTTTTTATGCATTGTCGAAATTGAAGAGGTTTGGTTGTTTCGGCGGTGCAGAATGGAGAATGGATTTTGTATCTAAATACCAGGTACATTCCACTTAATCCTTTAAATCTATTGTTTTCAGCTCTGTTGTGGGGTAAAATTGAAAATTTACTTTGGTGTCCTTGATTTAATTGTGAAACGGAGAGGCTGGATTCTGTTAGTTGTGGGTTGATTTCGTTTCCTAATTACGTGATGTATCTGAGGATTTATGGATTGAGCAGTATGGTTTTTAACTATTAGAATAATCGAGATTAATATTTCTATCGGGTGTAAACCATTTTGTTCTGAATTACTTTCTTCACGAGTTGGTGTTTTCTATTGATATTTTAGAAAAGGTAAAAACCTTGTGGGCATCTCAATATACGGTGCAGATCACTGCCTCAAGGTACCGCTTTTCCTTTGCTTTTTCGATTAATTAGACGGAATCGGCTACATTTCTTTGTTTGGGTTTCGTTATTGAAAAATTGAAATCGACACATATTATTACTTTATTAGGGTTATTTTCTCCCTTTCCGCTCTGCATCGATTCAAATTCCAGATTTTTATTAATGAAGAAGCCCATGTTTGTTGTTTTTCATTGTTTCTATAAGTACAAAGGAAGCAAGTGTGGGTTGAGTATGAGAGGTTTTTGTTTAATGAAATTGTTGCTGCTAGAGCTTCAGTTTCAATTGTTGCTGCAGAGCCCACAAACTCAAAGACATACATTTATTTTTTTATTTTCCTTTTTCTTTTGGATGGTTAATGATAATGCTGTGATTTTGGCAATTGATCTTTTCGTTTTTAATTTTATTTTTTAATGGCAGAAGGATGTCAGATTGCTTTCTCTGATTTAGTTTTGGAGGAATTGTCATTTAAACCAAAGGGATATAATTACTGGACGTGGCAAGATAAGAAAATACATTATGTAGTGGAAGGAAAAATTATTAGTTTAGCATGAGTTTATATTAGTTTAGCATGAATACAGGTTTAGCATGAATACAAGCTAAGTAAATCATATGAATGTCTTTCATATACAATACTTGTACAGTGTACTTGTGATGTTAGTGCAATACAGTTGGTTATGTGTTGGAACTTATACTTGTATAATAGATGATGTTGGAGTAATATATGTGACAAAATTGAATGTTACAATTACATGTTGCTGCTAAGACTAACACTAATATTTTGGTTTGTCAGGATGTCTTTCCTTCGGAAGGTGAATTGCTTTTCTGGCTCCATAAATCGTTTTACCCCGAGTTACTGCGCCACGCCCTTGAATTTTCAGAATTTTGAGTTGTAATTGTGATAGCGGGTGGTAGGTATCTGACGGGTAGCGGGTTGGTGGATATCCGACGGGTGGCGGGTATTCGCATGTCGCGGGTATGGGTGGCAAATAGTAGTGTATAAGAAGTTAAAATTTTCTCTAAAATTTGCTGCTGTTTTGTGGTGATTAGTGGTTGATTGCAAGATGTCGACGTCCAAAAGCAGCAGCGCCCTTACCTCTTAAGCCACGGCGGGTATCCAACGGGTAGTGGGTGGTGGGTATCCGACGGGTAGCAGGTGGCGGATACTCGACGGGTGGCGGGTATCTGCGGGTCGCAGGTATAAATGGCAAATAGTAGTGACTGGCAAATAATTTTTTCGAATATACATTTCGCCAAGTCATGTTAATGTTGAAAGTCATCTTTAATTTATTTTTTCATTTTAGTTTGATGTGTAACGCAGACCTATATCATATTAACAGTTTTTTTAGTGAATAATATCCATAATTTATAAATATATTAAGAAATAATTTTTACATTTTTTTTATATAAATTATAACTTCAAATGATACCCGTCGAAATTTGACGGGTTACACACTAGTACTCCAAGTAATATGTATATGAATATATTAGGATGAATAAATTAAACTGAAGAATAACTTTTTCTCCACATATATAAAAGAAATTGTGGTACATAATAAAGTAAATACAATTTCAAATACATATGATTGGAGCAAATTATATGTAAATTATCAATGATTCAATATACAAAATTAATAATTTAAAATAAAAGCCCAAAGTCCACATATCCTATCCAAAACAACCCAAATAATATTATGGAATTGTAAAAAACATAAATTCAAGATAAATTAATGCATTTTTGTTCCTCTCCTTGTTTGTCTTTCCCTGCTCTTGACCTCCATGATTCTGACCCGAAAAATATTCATGACGAATTTGGTGGGAAAAAAACGTGAGGGGATTTAGATTTTGAAGATTGGTGGTTTGGATAAGGAACACATTTTCTTAATTCAAGAGATGTGCTACATGTTCATACAATATTCATACTCAAATCCGTTCAATGTCATTAAAAACTTCTCCCTCACAAATCGTTCTGAAACTTGCAAGTTTTGACAATACAATTTTGATATTAAAACTAAAATTTACAACTTTAAATTATTATAATTTATTTGTTTTGAATCTATTTTTTGTGATTCTTAAATCCAATCTTTAATTTAAGATGCATAATGAATATTTAAATTGACAATTTTTGAAAAAGAATCAAAATATCTAATTTGCCGGCAAAATATTAACGTTAGAAATGTGTTTTCATATAATATAGGGATAATTTGGTTTAAATCCATAATCTTTGCCCAAATTTTAGAATTTCCCATGAACTATGAAAGTTTGGTATAAATACATGAACTATTTAGTTGTTTGGAATTTCCCATAAACCAAGTTTTGATATTCAAAAGATGACCCCATTTTAAAAGTTATTATACAAATACCCCACTTTGTTCTTCAAATGGCTAAAAAACCTTATTTTGATCCTTTAATTTTATTTACACACACGCTCGCCAAAAATGGTATCAGAGCGGGTTTTTATTGAGGAATTATATTATATTTAATTTATTTTTTAATTAACCAATGTGGGAGGAGACTCCATTTAAAATTTATGGATCCGGACGAGTGTCCGAGATGTATACCATACAGGAATTCTCTCCAAAATTTGGAGAGCGAGACCACTCGTTTACTAGACGAGTTAAACTGGAACAATCGAGCCCTCGTAACAAATATTCGACGAGGAGAAGAAGTGGAGATTATCCGAGATATCATCACGGGTATTCAATCTTACCATGAACATCTCATAGGAATCGCTGCGACCAGGACGGCGATTGAACGGACCAGAGACGAAGCCCATCAGTCACACGATTGATGGAACCAAAGGACAAGGCAGGAGTAGCTTATCCAAGCTACCACAAGATCGAGCCAAGCTCTTCCGACAACATCAACTTGCGGGAGATTCAAAAAACGGTGGAATATTATGGCGTCAAGCTGTATGAGCTACCGATGGAGATGAGCCGGATATCTATCAAACAAGAGGAAATCTTAGTCCTCTTGAAAGATATCAAGAAGAAGGTGGAGGACATCGAACGGCGAAAACCATGTTCCGGGAAAATTCGGAATTAATGGTCCAAAGACCCGACGTATCCACTACCACTTGATGCAGCACCCAAGGAGTTGCAGCCGGAGGATATAATTCGACTCGTGAAAAGGAGAACAACATGAATAACCTTGATCGAATCGGATTAGAAGATCTACAAGAGTTAGCAGAATCTTTTGCTAACCTCGATATGGTTGATTTAAAGATGAACCAAGAAGGAGAGATGCCCAAAGCTGAGCATCAACAAGCAGGGTATGGGGCTCAAGAAGATTCGAGTCGATACCAACGTACCAGACGACGACGGCCTCAGATGTGGGATACTCCTGTAGGAAAGGCCACACTTGAACCAATCCATCCATACGGATTGATTCTCAACCTCGATGAGGCCAGTTTTAAAGATTGGGAAGGACTCATCGACGAATGGGCTTCAGCAATAAAGATCGTGATTGCCACGATAGACTATGACAAAGAAGAATTTGTCAAAATCTTCGAGGCAAGTTTTGCTGGCATGGCAAAACAATACTGGGATAAAGCGGAAACCAAGGAGAAGAATGAGCTGTTTACCAAAACATCAGTTTCAGAAATCCTTGAGGTGGCCACCCAACAGATTAAAATCCATTTCCTTGGAATGGGTTTTTTCGAAGGATCAGCAGAGGAGAAGCGCAAAAAATATCGACAGGCACTTTACAATCTAAGATTGGTAGTGCTAGAGCCAAAAGCTCTCGATGAATTTCTGCGCCTGTACACCCTGTATGTCCATATTGGGGTAGTTGATGATCAAACCGCCAAGGACCTCTTTTTCACAAAGTTTCCAAGTCCATGGAGGGAGATGCTCATCAACGAGTACGTATCACCAGGAGATTATCCTCTTGATAGTGCATCAAGAAGGATGTCATATGTCCATAGGAAGCTGTCAGAATGGTGTCAAAAGGTAGCAGACCAGAGGAATCTCAAGAAATTGAGAAGACTCAACAAAAGATCTCCATTGATGTGCGACAACATCGATCTTCCAACAGAAATTGGAGCTGAGTTGTTGTGTCAAAGGAGGAGCAGAAAGAAACATAGGTACCAACCCTATGAAAAAAGATCAAAAAAGAGTTCTTGGAAGCCAAGAACTATGTGGACCAGACAGAAGGCACGTTCCTACAAATCAGGCCAACGGAGCGGACCATCAAGGAGCCGATTTTCATCCCAAAAACGAATCCCGGCAAGAAAAACTTTCAGGCGTACCCAAGCCAAAACAAATGAAAGTTTCAAAGATTGCAACTGCTGGACGTGCGGTGCAAAGGGGCATATTTCAACAAATTGCCCGGACAACGAGAAAAGAGGGATAAGGAAGTTCGAATCCACACCGGATATCGAAGACGCCCTCTATCACCAGGAATTGATACCTGTGTATCAATTCGAAGATATATCCTCTGACGAGAGTATATACGAACAGGAATAAATCTTTAGCTCTGAAGATTCGGATTGGACTAATGGATCAACCGGAGACGAGTCAGACTAAAGAAGAGCACGAGGTCTATCACACCCAGAAGGAGGATCAGAATGGATTTACTAGCCATCTTCTGATTCCACAAGAGGAGGTGGTGAAAAAGCTCGTGAAAAAACTTAAGAAGGAAACCGAGGAGGTACAAACATACCAAGGGTTTTCTAATGGGCGATTGAATCAAGTTTTACACAGCTTGAGCCCATTTAAAAGGAGGCACCATGTCTATTTCGGCGTTACCAATCGGGAGTTGGCGCTTCCAATTGAGATTACAAGCAATCAAGTGGAGATCCAGCTTGTTCCAGCTGAAAAGAGTGTCAGGGCTAGTACGATGAAAATATACGGCGAGATCTCCAAAGAATGAATTGAGATTCCAGCAATCAATTGAGATTCCCAGCTGAAAATATACGGCGAGATCTCCAAAGAATGAAACCAGAAGTCGCTAGTACGATGAAATGGATTCATATTGGAGCAATTCAGTTGGTAATTAAATCTGCTCTCTTTCCCGGGACAGACCAACCAATTGATGTTGCATTTTGCGACAAGAGGTTGAGAGATGCCAAAGAAGCAGTTCTTGGAGCTTTTTCAGGCAATCTCTATGCCAAGAAGATTATAACCGAATTTTACCCTCAAATCGCTTATAATCTACAGGATTCATCCTTTAGTCGAGCCCTGAGACTCTATCAGGACTACAAAAGGAAGGAGCTGATGACGAAAGGAAATAGGCCATACTCGCTGACTTATCAAGTCTCGTATGCCTTATCAAATTCCCATCACACGGAGTTATTTCTGGGAAAAGAATTTATCGAAATTCCAGAAATATTTAAAGAAGTAGCCAAGGCAGTCAATCCAAACCGAGTAGAGATTCCCCAGATCAGGGAAATCGACATCGATGTAGGAGACAAGCAGGTGCTGAGCCATGAACAGAGTCTTAGATTGGGAGCACCAAGGCTATCATTCCAGGGAGATAGGCTAACATCAAGGTCTTTAGCAAGAAGTTTTTCTCATTCCTATGAGAGAAGGGCGATTCAGGAAACACCAATTCCAGACATGAGAGTAAAACTCAAATAGTCCCGAAGGATGGAGAAGGGTTTCCACAATAATTGATACAACCGAAAGGAAAAATCAATTTCCTTGCAACACGTTGTATTATTTGGTGAATCCAGAAAGCAACCGATATATTGGAACACTGGAGGTCGGAGGCTTTGAAATCCAAGTCGAAGGCCAAGCCGGACAAGAAGCTGATGTCCTGATCCTAGGACGCAATTTCCTTGACCAATATCAACCATGGTCATGGAAAGCAAATGGAATGGAAATCACAATCGACGGAAGAAGATTGATGATCCAATGACAAGTCTATTCTCGACATACATCTCTGTAGGGATGTTATACGAGAAATTCAAAGAAGAATATTTTGCTGCTTACGTGGATTCAGGAGCAGGAATATGTACAGCAAAACGAGGAGTCTTTCCAGTAGAAGTTGAAGAAGAACTGCCTCGAATTGCAGGAAGAGATTTCTCCAAAAAGATTTTGCTCCTATCAAAGGGAGTAAAACAGACGAAAATATTGATCGGCGGAGCAGGATAGACACCTTGGTACAAGGTCAAGACTCCACCAATATATTTCCATGATACCGGAGCAGATATATTATTCGGCAATGATTTTCTGCAAACCTTCAAGCGATATACACAGGACAATGAGGCTAGGAGGCTGGTGTTCACAACCAATTGTGACCACAAAATCATTGTGCAAAGGCTCGAAGGAGCTTTTAATCGCTCGATGCCATTAAAATTTTGCAGCAAGCGTGGTGATGATGGCAGACTCCGGAGACCACAAATGAAGGATCAAAGGAGATTCGGAGAAGTTCTGCTAAAATGCAGGGCTGAGGGATTCCCAGATCTCTCCGAGGAAGAAACATAAATCCTCAAAGTTTCCTTGATATCACACAAAGATATTAGGGAAGAAGAACATGTGTCCATAGCCGATGTCAAAAGAAGAATCCAGAAGTGTTATCACGAGGATCCTTTGGCATGGTGGAACAAAAATCAACTCAAAGCCACCTTGAAAGTTAAAACTGGAAAGGAGCATGAGTTCGTAAGGTTCAGACCTATCTTGATGAACACCCAAGATCAACAGGATATGAGGAGTATAATCAAGGAACACCTTGATTTGAAGCTGATCGAACCAGGGAATTCGCCTTACAGCAGTCCTGGATTTCTGGTAAGAAATCATGGGGAGATCAAGCGAGGAAAACCAAGATTGGTCATTAATTACAAATGGATTAATGATATTCTTGAGTTTGATGGATATTTTATCCCAAGTAGAGAACACCTTATTAACTGCATTAGAAGTGCAAAGGTATTCTCAAAGTTTGATTGCAAATCAGGATTCTACCAGATTCGCATGGAGGAAGGGAGTAAGAAGTTCACAGCCTTCTCAACTCCACAAGGACATTACGTCTGGAATGTCATGCCAATGAGGTTAGCCAACGCGCCTCAGATATTCCAAAGGAAGATGGATAATCTCTTTAAGGATTATTCTTCGTTTATGTTTGTTTATATTGATGACATTCTTATTGCATCAAAGAACATTCATGAACATGTCAGGTATCTGGAGATATTTGCGGATGTTTGTCAACAAGAAGGACTAGTGCTGTCTGAAAAGAAGGCAGTCATAGCCACCCAAAAAATGGAGTTCCTGGGGATTGAGATCGATGAATCTGGAATAATTCTACAAGACCATATCGTGGAAAAGGTCCTAGAATTTCCCGGAGGATCTCAAGGAGAAGAAGCAGCTCCAAAGCTTTCTCGGAGTTGTCAATTTTGTAGGGATGTTCATCAAGAACCTTGCGGAACACAGAAAAGTCTTCAGTCCACTACTGAAGAAAGATGTTCCATTCATATGGAAGGAAGAACATCGGGAGGGCATGAAGAAGTTGAAAGGGATTTGCAAAAATCTCCCAAAACTTTCAATACCACAAGATGAGGATGACTTGGTCCTCTATACAGACGCAAGTGATTCCTGGTGGGCAGCCGTGCTCACAAAGATCACCCCTTATGGAGAAGAACCTTGCAGATACTGTAGCGGTCTCTTCTCTGACAACGAAGCTGTGCGATGGCACATTAACGAGAAAGAATTTTATGCAGTCAGAAAAGCGTTCAAAAAATGGCCGCTATTTTTACTCGCTAAGAAATTCGTTTTGAAAGTTGATAACACTAACGTTAAAGCTTTCTTAACAAAAAAGATAGAATCTAAACCTGAAAAGGCTAGATTACTAAGATGGCAAGCAGAATGCCAATATTATGAATTTGATATTGTCATTTTGAAATCTGATGATAATGTTCTTGCAGATTTCCTAACAAGGGATGGAGCCAACTGAGGTTGACTCTATCATGGAGAACCAGAGGCAGCTCCTGGACAACCTGAAGATACTACAAAAAGAATGGCAAGAGTGCTTACTCCATGCCAAACAAGCGGGAAGGATACAAACGGATGATGAATCCAAAGTGTCTAACCGTATACGAGAATGTATCAAGAAGATGTTAAATCTTAATGATGCAACCCACAAGCCGCTCCTGCGCGGGATCATGGCTCCCATGATCAAAGCAGGCATTACCGTACAAGCCGGATTACCTGTAGCAGGGGATTCAAATACCCCTAGCACAAGTTCTGAGGCTAAGGTGTCAAAACCGGATCCTCAAGAAGAAGATGTTGCTAAGGCTTCACCGCCCAAACCAACATGTCAACCCTCCACCTCTGGGGTAAAAGAGGGAGAGATCAGTCTTAGGCCGTTGACAGGCAAATCTAAGATTGATACTAATATTATTGAAATTTCTCCTGTATGGCAGATGTATCAGTCCAGGTGGGAGAAAATCAATACCAGAAAGGGACTTAATCCGAGTTATTGCCGGGTTGATGTTGCGGGAAAATATCCTCGCATCTGGATGACCACCGGAGCCAATCCTCAGGAGGTCAAAGAATGGTATGGTTGGGAACCTTGTGGAATATCCTAACCCTTGTTTTGATGATACCAAAATTCATAGGACTTAAATGTAATAGACTAGAGTCGTTTTTGAACTCAAGTGTTAGAGTTCGTTTCTAGTTGAGTCGCGGTGTCGAAGACTGAAGACTGAAGACTGAAGAACGAAGACTGAAGACTGAAGACTGCAGTTACCAACTGAAGTATCAGTTGAAGAATCAGTTGAAGACTGATTATTTAATGCGCGCCATGGACTGATACTAAAGTCAAGTATCAGTTGAACATTCCTCCTAGGACTAATCTTCCAACGTTCAGAGGAAGCCACGTACGCTCAAGTACAGCCGCATTAAATGCAGAGATATCTCAATATCTTATCTCTGCAGAGGTCATTCCTATCTGGTGGCTACTTTTCAGAGATGTCACATCTCCTGTCTATCAAAGAGAGCCGTTTCCACACAGACAAGGAACCTCGAAGATTGAAGCCTCAGCCCAAATTTGAATTGCTCTCCAACGGAAGAAATCTTGAGGACGATTTACGCCAACGGATCTATTCAAGAGTTCTCCTACAAATAGCGCTTGAGGATCACTTCAATCTTCACCGATTCAACGACATAAGCTGAAGCTCTGCCGAAATAGCTACTCAGCCTAAAGCTTAAATCGCCCAAAGCTTGAATCGAAGAAGAGAATTCCAAAGCCAAAATCAGTCACTGCTGATTACATACATTCTCTTAGACCCTAGGCATATATTCTGTATACCCAGAAGCCAAAGGTCAAACTTGCTTCAAAGAACTTGTTCTTTGTAAGTATAGTTGGCACTCGTTTAAACCTCTCCCCCATAAGAGTGTTTGAGTGACTCGGAGTTCAGGAAGGTACTCTGAACTCTGAAAGGGAAGTCTGAGCACGAGGTGTGCTTAGCAAGGAAATCCTGCGCGAGCTGTGTAGGTGCTGAAATCCTGCGCGAGGTGTGTAGGTAGGGAAACCCTACGCGAGGTGTGTAGGTGCTGAAGAGAGTTTATCTTCAGTTCACGGTTTGCAGTGCACCAGGGAAGCACTTGCAGAGTGGATTGTTGGTCTGATCAACCAGCCGTGGGTGTAGGAAATAGTTTTTCCGAACCACGTAAAAGTCTCTGTGTTATTTACAGCTTTCAGTTTTACATTCTTAACTGTGTTATTTCAATTGATAAAACTGAACACTGACTAACTGAAAAGAGAAACCCTAATCCAACTATCTGCTCCACTGAGGCTATTCGAAACTAAGTTTATTTTCCGCTGCGTATGATATCAATCTGACTCACTATCCTCTGATAGTAAGAAAGAGAGATATCATCTTCTTCTTTGCAAACACAACTGAAGCCCTTACGTGGATCAGTTAAGTTCCAGTGACTTAACTGATAACTCTTTACTGAAGAGCTTTCAGTATCAGTCGTCAACCCTGTTGGTCAACACTTATTTCGGTTAAACATGTGTCTTGTTTGCGTGTAAAGTTTCGTATCTATCTCTGACTGAGATCCCTCTGATTGAGGTTAGTAGATAGTCATAAAAATAGCCCATAGGTGTATTCCCCCCCCCATACACCTATTCGAGACCCCCCCGGACCTAACAATTGGTATCAGAGCAGGTTGTTCGCAAGATCTATCTGTCTCTGACTGGTTCTAATTGAACTAGATTCTTTTTGGGGAATCGGTGTCTTTGATCAAACCTCCTCTCTCAAGACTACACTTGAGATTGCTTGTTCTGTGTTCGTTTCCCGCTTCCTGTGTGCTTCTCTCTGCCTTCTCTAACAATGTACAGGAATAAGAAGGATTCCTCCAGTGATTATGTCCATACATACTTCCGAGGAATCAGCGGACTTGAGATGGGTTCATTGGATTCTGATGAAGAGGAAAGATGTATCTTCCCCTGAAGAAAACATGAGTCCAACTCACTCACAACCAGAAGAAACAAGCAGATATGATCAGACACGACTAGAGTATCAAAACCTAAGTACAAGATTTGAAAATCTTCTTAGGGAGCACAAACAGATCATCAAAGAGACTGATCTCGTGCAAGATGCTCGATGGATTGTCATGCATCGCTTCATAACAGATGAAGACGAAGAAGACAAAAGAAATGTTCAGGGACACAGACTGAACAACAGACTGAAACTACTTCAGTTTCAGAAACAAGAACTTCTAATACGCCTCAAGGAAACGGAGACTGAATTCATAAAGGCGTCAGAAGTTTTTGAAGGAGTGATTCGTGAGGAATCACTACTGCACAGAAGAAAGATGGAACGAGAAAGAAGCGTGCAACAACAGCCAACAGACTCAAAATCCAAGGAGAATCAGTCATAAAACTCAGGGGGAACTTACACTTCAAACAATGACAAAACTAGTGTAAATCACTGTGTAAGCCTCCCTCAACATTTCACTTGTATATATGACTGCTTCTCTTTATTAGTCTTGGCTGTATTGTGCTTTAATCTGACGTGTCTTAATGTTTATTTTCCTCCTTTTATTTAATAAGACACGTGCACATTTGTTTTAAGAACGATTGTCACACGATCACACGATCCCGCCCTTTTTACTAACAAGCGGAGTGATCCACGTGGCACGACCCCATTTGCACGGATTTCAAACGATTATTGAAACCGCCTCTTGCACGTCCTTTCTCAATTCCTTCAAAAACGTTTCATCTTCGACCAAAGATTTACTCAATCTCAGAGAAATCTTTGTGTGCAAAATTTTTGAGTGCGTCTTTTTCTGCAAGACTAACAAGCAAGAATCCACAGTCCCTTCTCTGTGAGAATCAATCTTCAAGACTTTTTGCAGAAAACCTCTCATAAATTCCATATGGGAAAATCAGCTTCGCAACAAGTTGTGTGTTACGAATCTGTGGTAACAATGGAGTCACTCCAACAGTGTGCTGATTTCAAGAAGATCGATGAGATCTTAGGACGACATGGATGGATGAAGTTCGTCCAATGTTCACCAAGTTTCCTTCTCGACAAACTGGTCATCCAAGAATTCTATGACAACATCAAGACCGACGAATCGACTGGTGAACTCAAAACTGAGATTTCGGTGTTTACAAGCGAAGATTTCACAGAATCAACCAAGATGTCCATCAACATATCTGAAGCAGTGAGAGATATGTTCAATCTCCCAACTGATGGACCACCCCCATTCTTCAACGACGAAGAAGCCACTGAGCACATGAGGGAAGCACTGATAAGCAATGCTCCTGCTGATCGCATCATCACAAATGTACTGAGCATTTCAAGAATTCATACTCATCTCAGACCCATTGCGAAGATGATCAAGATATGCTGGTTTGGCACTCTTGGATCCCATGGTCACCTCTCAAGACCACACAAACTTGTGCTGATCGCCCTGATGCAGAAAGGCCCATTCAACTGGGAAAAGGCCTACATTCAGATCCTCGCTGAAGAGAAGAAAGAGTCTCACTCCACCAGACATCTGCGTCAAGGAACAAGAGTCTCAGCACTCATCCTCCATAGTGCTAAGGGGACTCCTTGCTTCTGGAAGAACACTACTCAAGTGTCTTCCACCATTCATCTGTTTGAAAAACAGAAAAGTTCAGTCAGAAGAAATTTCATCATCTCAACTGAAATTCCTCTTCTTACTTCCGAGCCACGATACAAGACTCGAGGCTCAACCAAAAGAAAGCCCGATAGCGTGTCGTCTCCAGTCAAGATCTCGCTGGACACCCCTCAGAAATCCCTCAATGAGGAACGTGAAGAAGATGCTTCAAAATTTTCTGAAGAAGTTACAATGCCGAGCACAGAAACTCCTCAACAACAGACTCCATCTGTCACTCCTGCAGATGAAGAAATTCAACCGACAGAGGAGACTCGAGCAACCTTTGACAAGAAAACAGAATCTGAAGAACTTCCTCTCAGAGGTTTCTTTAATTACTGTCTTGAAGGGTTCAACAAGAAGGCAAAGTTTGATGAAGTTTCTAACGACAATGCTGCACCCTCATCCTCAACCTTTGTCAATCAAAAAGCCCTTCTCAAAAGCTTCGTGACACAATTGTCCGAACACTGTGTCACAACCCTTTTTCCCACAGTTTTAGCCTCCCTGAATCCTGAAGAGTTCCAAGCACTCGTCAGCTATTTCTTCTATATCTTTATCAAAACCCTACCCAGATCACAATACAAAGAGATTGATGAAGTTCTCACTGATGGTGAGATAGAAGCTTTGGAGAACTGCATCTTTGAGAAGTTCAGAGTCACAAATGTTTGGGATGACATCCACGACTGGGCACCCAACTTCAGACTGTACCTCACTTCCAGAGGACTTCTCAAAGAAGACAATGACGAGAACCTTGAAGTCCACCATGAAACTCCACCTCATCAATCAGCTTCAGCCAAAGCAACAGAAGAAGAGAAGCAAGATGAAGAACAAGAGCCTACTAAAACTACCACTGATGAAAGAGTCCAGATGTTGGAAGAAAGGATGCTCATTCATGAAGAAGTTTCATATGAGCTGAGAGTAAAGATCGTGATTCTGGAATCAACAATTACTCATCTTCAACAACAACTGGACATACAGGACAAAGTCAACAATGTTCCCGAGTCTGATAACAAGGACACAAGAGAAGAGGACAGGAAAGGAAAAGGGAAGCTGACTGAAGAACCAAAAGGAAGTCCTCCAAGGAAGCCAAACAAACAACTCCGCATCTACTAAGGACTAAGAAAGAACAAGGAATGTCTTCTAAACAGAAACTCATTATTTTGTATATGACGTTCGTAGTTTGTCTTAGCTAGCCCTTCCTTGTTATGATCTTCCGCATTCTAGATTCTTTTTGGTTTGGATTTTGTTCATAAAAGATTCATGCTTATTCAGTTTTTGTTCTTTGCCTCTTTACACTCGTTGAATATGGATTATCTTATTTAGGGGGAACACTGTTTAAGCTTTTTCAGTACTTGACTGATTGTCTTTACTATTTGTTGGGAACTTGTTCATATCATTTTCTTGGACTAAATAAAAATAGGGCCTAGGTGTGATTATGATTAGCTGGTGAAATTGCGTTCGTCTTTGGACTTTCAATTTCCAAAATCTCCTTTTATGCATATCTTTTCGAATCTTTGCAGGCACTGTACGCCGCCTATTTACGGCAAGTGATTATGACAAATATTCTATATCAGTGCATATCTCATATTTCTAGGCATTTAACTGACGGGCACTTACTACGGACGTCAAAATTTATTATAATTGATTTAGCGCGCACATTTCAAACCGCGCCCACGTCTTTTCGTTTGCCCTAGGAAACTGTTCATCTCCCACGATCACACTTTCTCCATTATTACTGCCATTCCACCTTCTCCATCTCTTTTGCACTTTCTATCTAACATTCTTAATCCACAGCAATCTACTGTGAGATCATTTTCTGCAAAATTTCTCTTCACAGATATTCTGTTCGAGATGGCCAATACTAACATGAAGAAGATTGACAATGAGAAGGAAGCTTCAATGAAGAAAGAAGTCAGATATGAACAGACAGTACATGAGGAATCATTTGAAAAGAAGCCAGAATTTTTGAAGGTCTCTGAAATACTTCGCCAGAATGGTTGGACGACGTTTGTCACAAGTGAACCAAATTACTTACTCGATGAAGCTGTCAGAGAATTCTACAAAAATCTCAAATTCAGCAAGTCCGGAGAACTAACCACGAAGGTCAGCATCATCGATGGAGCAAAACGTATTGAAGAGACTCTCAACGTCTCTGAAATTGTTGGGGAATTGTTCAATCTCCCAAACAACGGATTCCTACTCTCTTCACTAACTGATGATGAAGCAAATAAAACCCTCAAGACTGCACTGAAGGATAAATCTGAATCAACAAAGAGTCAGATCACTCTGTCTCATCTTCATCCAGAGTTTGCTACGTTAGGCAAAATTATCCAGAAGTGCTGCATAGGTGCTACTGGAACTCCAGATAAAGCATCTCAACCGCAGAAGAATGTCATGGCTGCTCTTATGAAGAAGGAGTGCTTCAACTGGAAAGAAGCTTACTTGAAGCTTCTGTACAATGAAGCCCACAACACACGACCGGCGACGATGGTTCGACAGGGGAACAGAGTATCCCAGATCATCATCGAGGGAACAAAGAAGCACAAGTATGTGCAATGGCCTCAGATGATCAAATTCACAGACAGCCTACGCCTCTTCAAAATTGCCAAGAGAGATACCAAACCTTCCTCGAAGGCAAAGGTAATCGACATCTCTTCTCCTCCATCATCAGATTCTGAAGCCCCTGCTTCACCTCAATCAAATCCTAGCACAAGAGTACCTCGACGTACTCATACCACCCTTCCCAAGAAACCGTCAATACCAACAGAGATGCCTTGGAAACTCTCTCCTAGATCCAAAGGCAAAACAGTTGTAGAAAGTGTACCAGAATCAGCTTCCACCTTCACTTTGAATGGAACTCAGGAAGCAGTCGATTTTCTGACTGAAGCTCAACAATGTGCCACCAATCACCTTCGAAGCATTATTGGAAATGTGGATACGTCTCAAGGAGTCTACCGGGACCTTCACAGACTCCTCACGTATACTCTGCTGAAAACGGCACCATGTCCCAGAATCAACAGTCTTCTCAGCCCTGGAGCTGAAGACTCATTTGAAATGGAGGAGGCTTCCCTACTCAGCCTCTTCCAAATTGAAAATGTTTGGGAAGTAATTCATGACTTCGACAACTTCGCCATGAGCTACTTGTTCTCCTTCCAAACACTACAGACGCTTCTTGTCATACAACAAAGAAGCTGAAACTTCAAAAGTGCTGAAAGAGCCTCTCTTCATAGAGGAAGTCATACAACAACCGGAGGAAGCTGCTGTTGATCAAGCCATCTATGATCAACCAATGACTGACTCAATTAGTCAACCGGAGCTACCATCCACTTATCCGACTGGCACTGCTGAAAAGGACCTGACGAGCATCACGGACAATTGATACTCCTCCTACTGTAGAAGAAGAGAAATCAGCAGACAATGCGGCTTCAGAACGAGTTGATGACATCTTAAAGTCTCCGCCGACTTCATCAACGCTCTTAAACACTGATGAGGCAATTCCACCTGAAGGCCACAACATCAGTCAAGAACCAGAGATTCTGCAACCTATTGAAGGAAGAACTGATTGCCCTGCCTCATCCAATCAGGCTGAGGCCTCCACGTCCAATACTGATGAAGAACGTCAGCAAGAGCAGAACTCCTCTGACGAATCAGATATTCCAATAGAACACGTCGAACGCCCAGAAGGACCTGTTCTATTTGATTCAGATGAAGAAACTGATGTGCGCCTTACTATCTGGAAGCATAATCGGCCACGCAGACATCTCTTAAGGATCGCTGATAATGAAGAAAGTCAAATGGGTGTACTGCTGAATCAGCTTGCTGATCAAAGGCTTGAGATCGACTCTCTCAGACATGAGCTCGAACTACAGCGAATCTATGGTGAAAAGTTCGTGAAAAAGATCAAAGAAGTCGGAGAACAGGCTACCGCAGATATGATCCATCATGACGGGTTAATCAAAGAGATCCAGCTGAAGATGAAGAAACAGAAAGACTCTCTGATCAATTACAAGCTTGAAATGATCAATACAAAGATTGGCTTCCCCAAAGTACAAAAAGGGCACGAGGAACTCTACACTCTCTTTCTCGAATCAGAGATTGAAAGGAAGACACACTATGTGAGTCTAACTACAAAACTCGAGAAAATGGAACTTGAGTTTCTAAAGAGGTTCATGCCGAGAACAGAGGTTCAGGAACTCGTTGCAACGACGGTACAGCCTATAATGGAACGATTAGCAAAAGTGGAAAGTGAACTGCAACAAACCAAAGAATCTCCCGACACCGCTCTTGTTCAGAAAATGCTCACTGATCTTCAAGAGTTACAGAGCCGACTTCCTCCAGCTGATGCCAAAAAGGGAGAAGAGAATATATTAAGGCGAATACAAAAAGAAGCGGACATGCTCCCTGATGTTTTCAAAAAGGTGGAAAACAGGGCCGAGGAAATCACGGCAAGAGTCGCCCCCACTTTCGCCTCAGTTGAAGCTAGCAGGAAGAGAGGCAGAGAAAGCTCTTCTAGTGAATCAGAACTGAAGAGGAAGAAAACTGTCGAATTCATCTCAACTCTGAAGGAAAGTCAAAAGCTTGAGCATTATCTCAAGAGTGAACTGATTGTATCCTATCTGGAGAAGTTTGAGAGACCAGACAAATGGATACCATCAAAGCTGAATGACTGGTGGGAACAATTCAAGGAACGCTACACCAAATGGATGGTGTTTGCAAATATTCAAGGCGAAAAGGAGCGCAGGTATGAAGCCTGGAAGTACTTCCTGATGCATTTCCAAGAACAAGAACCTGTTCCTCAAATGGTGGAAGCTCAGAAGGCTTATGGACGAAGCATACCTGACCCTCAGAAGAAAGTAGCAGCTCCACCAAGGTTCAGAAATGGTGTTGACAAAGAGAAGATCAAGAAAGAATTCAGAGCCGTCTGCAGAATCTGGAACTTTCATCCAGACTCCAAAGAAGCCAAAAAGGTATGGGAAGCTGTATGCAAACTCTACAATCAAGTACCTTAAGTTTGTTGGCAATTCTCTGTAATGTTCCTTTTAAGTTCTAAAGTTGTAATCTTAGACTGACGTCTTATCAGTCTCTCCTTTATAAAAAGAACTACTTCTTATTGATCTCACCCTGAAGACAATGACTCTTTGTCCAGGCTCTGATTTATGGTTTTTCTGTCTTCTTTTTGTTATGTGTTTAGAACTGTTTTCGTTCTTGCTCTAAGTACAAGTTGTTTAGGTTCAATTGTTAAGGGGGAACAACTTTCACCCCTTGTCTAGAACTTGTACTGTGAGCTCAGTCTTTTTGCTGTCTAGAACTGCTGTGTGGTTTTGGCATCATCAAAAAGGGGGAAATTGTTGGGAACCTTGTAGAATATCCTAGCCCTTGTTTTGATGATACCAAAATTCATAGGACTTAAATGTAATAGACTAGAATCGTTTTTGAACTCAAGTGTTAGAGTTCGTTTCTAGTTGAGTCGCGGTGTCGAAGACTGAAGACTGAAGACTGAAGAACAAAGACTGAAGACTGCAGTTACCAACTGAAGTATCAGTTGAAGAATCAGTTGAAGACTGATTATTTAATGCGCGCCATGGACTGATACTAAAGTCAAGTATCAGTTGAACATTCCTCCTAGGACTGATCTTCCAACGTTCAGAGGAAGCCACGTACGCTCAAGTACAGCCGCATTAAATGCAAAGATATCTCAATATCTTATCTCTGCAGAGGTCATTCCTATCTGGTGGCTACTTTTCAGAGATGTCACATTTCCTGTCTATCAAAGAGAGCCGTTTCCACACAGACAAGGAACCTCGAAGATTGAAGCCTCAGCCCAAATTCGAATTGCTCTCCAACGGAAGAAATCTTGAGGACGATTTACGCCAACGGATCTATTCAAGAGTTCTCCTACACATAGCGCTCGAGGATCACTTCAATCTTCACCGATTCAACGACATAAGCTGAAGCTCTGCCGAAATAGCTACTCAGCCTAAAGCTTAAATCGCCCAAAGCTTGAATCGAAGAAGAGAATTCCAAAGCCAAAATCAGTCACTGCTGATTACATACATTCTCTTAGACCCTAGGCATATATTCTGTGTACCCAGAAGCCAAAGGTCAAACTTGCTTCAAAGAACTTGTTCTTTGTAAGTATAGTTGGCACTCGTTTAAACCTCTCCCCCATAAGAGTGTTTGAGTGACTCGGAGTTCAGGAAGGTACTCTGAACTCTGAAAGGAAAGTCTGAGCACGAGGTGTGCTTAGCAAGGAAATCCTGCGCGAGCTGTGTAGGTGCTGAAATCCTGCGCGAGGTGTGTAGGTAGGGAAACCCTACGCGAGGTGTGTAGGTGCTGAAGAGAGTTTATCTTCAGTTCACGGTTTGCAGTGCACCAGGGAAGCACTTGCGGAGTGGATTGTTGGTCTGATCAACCAGCCGTGGATGTAGGAAAGAGTTTTTCCGAACCACGTAAAAGTCTCTGTGTTATTTACAGCTTTCAGTTTTACATTCTTAACTGTGTTATTTCAATTGATAAAACTGAACACTGACTAACTGAAAAGAGAAACCCTAATCCAACTATCTGCTCCACCGAGGCTATTCGAAACTAAGTTTATTTTCCGCTGCGTATGATATCAATCTGACTCACTATCCTCTGATAGTAAGAAAGAGAGATATCATCTTCTTCTTTGCAAACACGACTGAAGCCCTTACGTGGATCAGTTAAGTTCCAGTGACTTAACTGATAACTCTTTACTGAAGAGCTTTCAGTATCAGTCGTCAACCCTGTTGGTCAACACTTATTTCGGTTAAACAGGTGTCTTGTTTGCGTGTAAGGTTTCGTATCTATCTCTGACTGAGATCCCTCTGATTGAGGTTAGTAGATAGTCATAAAAATAGCCCATAGGTGTATTCCCCCCCTATACACCTATTCGAGACCCCCCCGGACCTAACAGGTATGAATTCGGGGCATTAGCCTCAGTTTATACTACATCGCCAACATTTAACGAGATCAAGGGTCTACTTAGGTGGATCCAAGAGACGGTTTATGATGCTTGGGCGAACAACAAGTCCCTTAACCGGGGAGATGTCTTGGAGCTATACTTTCTCAGTGCAGCCCCAGAACCAGCAGGCAAGGGGAATCATGAAGCTTTCCATTTTATTAAGCTTCGGAGACCGGACACGGAGGCCTTGAACCGAATTAAGGCACCAAATCATGAAGTTTCCATTGTCACAACTTTTACGGAGGAACAAATCTCCACCAGACGTGCATGGGGACTATGGGTCTGTCTCACAGAGATGGACAAAGTAAAGTACCAATTCAAGTTCTCTCATAATGCAGGACTTGGATCTTTCCTGTTGAATTCCATGACGGGAAAAACTACAAGCTTCGCGGAGAAGGCTTTCGAAGAAAAAATGCAGACTCTCTGGCGAAACAAGGTGGCGGAAAGCAAAGAAACTCGTCACAAGTTCTGTAATATGGCTCATTTGGGCTATTGGATAGATCACATCTGCACGGAGTGTCCGACACAGAAGGAACCGGAATTCGGTAAAGGCTTCTTTCCAAAGCCTAACAAGAAGAAGTTCCGGTCCGACGAGCATGAGGAGCACCAGACTCCACGTGGACGAGCACCTCGGGCACCAAAAAAGTAAAAAGCCCGACAAAGAAAAGGGAGTCATGTGACTCAGGACAGGAGGACCACCCACTAAAAGAAAAACGACGAAAGTGGGGTGGAAAATAATGCAGGCCAACTACCCACTGATTAAAGTGGGTAATTCTATAGAAGCTCCACTCATCTAAAAAAGACAAAGGATGGTGGAAAAGTTGCTGGCCCCTCACAACATTATCAGCATGGGACCAGAAAAGAACCACTCACCAAAAGTAGAAGACAAGGCTGAGTGGAGGAAAAAGGAGACGGACCTCACCAACCATTATCACAAAAGATAAAGGAAGGTTCAACTCCATGTGAAAGCACTAACTAGTGTCGGTAATCATGGCCGACAAAAGAAGGTGGCTGTCACCATCTAAATTAGCTGGCCACAAAGGAAGAATCCGAGGCCAACCACCAAGCAATTATAGAGGGTCTCAAACCTCTATATTAACTCAAGCTCTGGAGAGGAAGAGATCATCGAAGAATTCACAACTCTTTCACACACCACACTCTCTCTCTAGAAAATTATCTTTGTATTTTAAATTTATGTTTTTAAAAGTCTTTCATTTTTAGTTTTAGTTCTTTTAATTTTATGTATACAAGAATTAGCTACTAATGAGTAGCTAAACAAGTTTGTCTCCTCCCTGAGGGAGATTTTATAAAATAAATTAAATATTTTATAATTCCTCTATAAACGCTTTTTTTTTGCCCAAATTTCCGGTTTAGTAAAAATATTTTCTTTATATTTATCAACAAAAATATTCAACATCAATACACAGTGAAGGAGGAAGGTTGCAACCATCTCTTGCGAGTGTGTGGTTGGACGAAGCCTGGAGGATGGAAGGTCCGTAAAACGCGACAAGTACTGAATCCTGAAGGTGACCAGTCGGCAAAAGGTATAATGTTGATTTATGTTTAGAATTATTTTGAAGTGTTACGGAAGCATGTTGGGCCATGGTTTATTTTGTAAGGAACTCTATAGGGTATTTTAGCATTAAGTTGTGGTTTTGGGGATATTTGTGAACATTTGTATTTATGTTGGGGCTGATTTGCAATTACTCAAAATGGGTATGGGAAAAACCAAACATAATCCAAAGATGATGTATTTACACCAAAGATTTAAAGTTTATGGGAAAAACCAAAATCTGGATAAAGATTGTGGATTTAGAACAAATTAACCCTATAATATATAGATTTACAAGTCAATAATAATAATAATAATAATAATAATAATAATAATAATAATAATAATAATAATAATAATAATAATAATAAATAGTAATTATTATTATTATTATTATTATTATTATTATTATTATTATTATTATTATTATTATTATTATTTGATTTGATACTAAACACCCATCATCATTCTTCTTGAACCCTAATTCCCCTTCTCCCTCGTCTGCATATTGAATTCCAGATTTTGCATCTTCAATTCCAGAGTTTGGGGACACAACAACAGATTGAAGAAGAGGTATTTATGGAAGATGATCTCACCTTACATTTCTTTTTTTATGGTGAAGATGTTGAATGAATTTTGTTGATGTGATTACTGAAATCCATGTTTATGCGTAAAATTGCTGAAATCACGTCTGAAATTGTTGCCGAAATCATGTTTATTTAACTATGTCTGCATCTCCCGATTCCTACATTCTCGCATAGCCTCAGCGCCGCACATATTGGTGCGCTTCAGCGTGGCTTTGGCTTGAGGCGCGGGAGATGATAGGGGGTGGTCGAGTGAAACTCAAGGGATGGCAGCAAGCTGCTGTTGCAGTTAGATCAGCTGTTGGAGCGTTGTTGGATCCGCGAAGAGCTGATTTGATAGCTGCTCTTGGGGAGACCACTGGAAAGCCTGCATTTCAAAGGGTTCTTGAGAGAATGAAGACAAGTCCAGAAGGGAGGGTGAGCTTTTCATTCATCACAAAAATAAAATTGCTGCTATTATTTACTTTTTTACACATTATTTCTTAGAGACTAATTTAGTTTCTCGACTGGTTTCATTTGATGTTCGCAGTGTACATTTCGTTTATAGATATTAAGAGGCAAATTGTTCTTAACACATCCATATTAGCTGGAGAAGAACCCAACATACTAATCTTTTCAGGCTTGTTGCAAGCATTCTTACTCATTTGTTATTGTAGAGCCTTCAAGGATTATGACCTTGATCTTTCTGCAACCTCAGTTTTGAATCTGGTTGGACCATATTTGGACCTCAGTTCATTAAATTAGTGCATCTGGCCTTATCACTAAGTTAAGTAGCATTACCTGAACAAAGATGGTTGTAGGAACTTTTAGTTGCAAGATCTGTTAGCTGATGTTTTTGGAACTTTTGAGAGTACTCGCCTGGCAATCTCGTACAATTCCAGGGTGTAGGAAGTTCTATTTTTGATGGATTGAAGTCGTAAGCATCATGGTTAGTTTAGGCATCTAAACATCAGATAGGCAATCTTGTTAGATTTGCTCTTTTGCTCTTTGTTGGTTTAGGCTTAGAAGTTTGATTTTTAGACATCACATATCGAATGGGATGCTGGAAAACACACTTATATGCGAAAAGACAAGGAAATTTGGAGATTTCTCCGTGACTTTTAGGTGCAAGTGATTTGTTGGTATCCTTAACTACAGATCTTATTATCTCAGTTGATGATTGATGAATAAGCTTTTAATGAACTCCTCCACAGGCTGTACTACTGGAGCGCCCTCGTGTCATCTTTGCTAACGTAGGGCATGCATGGGACCTTCCGCCAAACACATTTGGTGCGACTTATGCTAAGTTTATGGGATCCAGGAACTTCTCTCCTGATGACAGGCCACCTATCAGGTTCATGGAAACAGAAGAAATAGCCCATCTTGCAACACGCGCTCGTGAAGTGCACGACTTCTGGCACACCCTGTTTGACCTACCTACCAATTTGATTGGCGAATCAGCATTGAAGGTCATAGAATTTGAGCAGATGCTTCTCCCCATGTGCGCCCTATCGGTTGCAGGGGGGACTGCCCGATTCAGCCAAAGTCAGAGGAATTTGTTCTACCAGCATTACTTCCCTTGGGCTCTCCGTGCAGGCGTGAGATGCACTGATCTGATGTGTGTGTATTATGAGCGCCATTTTGATGAGGACTTGGAAGATGTTCGTTGGAGATGGGGAATTGTTCCTGCTCCTCCTCCCCCGCTACGTGCAGCCTGAAATCAACACGTAGTTCTTTCCCCTTAAGAATAAAGCAGAGAGCTTTTCTTTCCTTACAATGTGATAGTAGCCTTTCTGATCTTGTATCATAATTTTACTGGCTTATTTTTGTAACAGGATTTGTTTTTTTAGGAGCTTTTCTTTTTCCAAACAGCAAAGAGTAATAATACCCTTTTCCAGTATGAAAAATCCTATAAAATCACAATAATACAATCTAGAATATGTATGGATGTAAACGAGCCAAGCTACTCGTGAGCTATTCGACGTTCGACTCGATAAAAGCTCGTTCGATAATTTAATGAACAGCTCGTTTAGCTAAACAAGCCAAGCTTGAGCATGACGATGCTCGGCTCGTTAGCTCGTGAACAAGCTCGTGAAGTGATTTATCTTAAAAACATAAGATTATTCATTAAATGTCTTACTATATTTTATAGTATATGTAGTAATATTTGGATTAAGTATCTAATTAACATTATTTATTTATAAGAAAATAGTAAATATATTATATTTTTGTGAATAAAATAACTTATATATTTGAAAATTAACTTATGTATTAGGAAAATAACTAAAATTTTAAATAAAAATTTAAATTTAAAAAGCTCGATTAGGCTCGGCACTGTATTCGACTCGATTAAAGCTCGATCGATAATTAATCAAACAGCTCGATTAGCTAAACGAGCCAAGCTTGAACAAGACACTATTCGGCTCGGCTCGATTAAACCCCTAAGAATATGGTTTAGTTATTTTACAAAGGAAGCCTTTTTGAGAGATGCTTATTATTATTCACCCAAACACAACTAAGATGTAGCGATTCACACTTCAAATTTACCAACGAATTCATATTTGTCTGTAGAAAAACTATTGACAACTCTTGCAACAGAGTCGCAATACCATAATTTGCTACTACATTTACAAACAAATAACCAAAAACCTTAAACAGAAACATCCCACGAGGCTTGCAGCAAAGGCGCAAAATACCATATTGCTGCCACATTTTTACAAATAAATGTCTTGAAACACACTTTGGCGATCCCGGCTGCAGGACCCTGGCTGTTGCTTAGTTACTGCTGCTGCCGCCACCAAAAAGGTAACCCAAAGAAGAACCTCCTTCGGGAGCAGCATGAACCTTAGTTGATGGTCGATCCTGAGACAAAGCAATGGTTCTAAACACACAAAATGCGAAGCATTGGACTGGACCTAGAGGAGTTGATGGACAAAATGATACCAGAAACATGACAAGTATGCACTCACTAATCACTACATTAAATCACTAACTCTCAGGCTCTGTCCTAAATCCTAATCAATTCGTTGTGGAGCTTTTTTGTTTCCTCTATCCAGTTACCTTTTGGTACATGATGAATTAGTTAAGGAAATATACATCCCTTATATATCAAATATCACAAACAACAATGTGAATTTATCCTTCACGTGAGAACTAAAATTTGGATGGTTGTCACCACATGCCTACTTAGCATTATTGTTGTGCCGGATGCCAAGAGTTGAACCACTCATAGTAATCAGATTGTAAGAGAAACACATCATCATCCAATCAAGATAACAAAGGAATGGAATTGGATATAATGAAAAGAAACCAAGAACTTCATAATGCCAAAATACCACAATCAAGTAACTTCATCAAAACCCACCAAACACATAATCTTGTTTCACCGGAGACATACCGTGATAAAATTGCAAGTACTCTGACCATCTGCTCTGACGTAGTTTTTGGTGGTGCTACTATGAATCCCTGCAGGAATCTGCTTGCTAACGTCTACTGGCTTAGGAGCGGCATTAGGCTTTGGCGAAGGTTCTTTACTAGCAACACTACTCTCACTCGGTACAGTTTGTGTTTTCCCCACTGCTGGTTTTGGAGCCTCACCGCTACCAAACAAGTAACCCAACGAACTCTGCCCTCCACCGCTGCTAACTCCACGATCTATATCTCCTATTCGTCTATGATCAAAAGTTACAATCTTAATCTGGGCAATGCAGATGGGTAGTGACAATCAGAACCTGATCAAATACTAAATTTTGTATGTCTATGTAGAAATTCCAAGAGAATACAAACCAATAGATAGCCCTGATTTCAACTATGTAGAGAATCTTATTTCCTCCAACTTTAATTATCCAAACAAATATCAACTTTCAGTTTCTGAAACAATATTTTGCTTTAATCTAAGGCTGAGGGAAACCAATAATAAAAAATTAAGGATCCCACTATATAAACATCAGTATTAACCCAATAGGAAATGGCTAGCATGAGCAGCAACTTTGAACATCAATAATTATGCAGAACTAAATTTATTCTTCATGAATTTAACTAATTGCATCAACCATAATTGCAATTACAACTCCATAAATATGATATATAACACTTCACCAGAAAAGATCATAGCCCACAAATCAAATCAACAGCTATATACAATTGAGCAAACAATTCGAAAACATATCACGCATCAGCAAAGTGAAATGAGTTGGATTCAAGAACATACTTTTCTAATTACCTTTCACCTTTTCTTGATCAGATCTACCGTATGGAGCCATGAAAAATATTATGGAGCACGAGGTTACTGCTTCCGGTCATTTATTGAATCTTCCAGGGGGGGCTGGCAATGTAGAATTTGGAATTTAGCGGAAGGGCAGCCAATGAGTGATGGTGCGAGAGTGGAGGGAGTAATTTCGGAGTGGATATAGCAGTTTCTCTCTAGGTGACCCAAAATGCAAATACATATAAAGTGGGCCTCGCTTTTAAAAGGAGCATGAGTGAGGGCCACTTTATATGTATTTGCATTTTGGGTCACCTAGAGAGAAACTGCTATATCCACTCCGAAATTATTCCCTCCACTCTCGCACCATCACTCATTGGCTGTCCTTCCGCTAAATTCCAAATTCTACATTGCCAGCCCCCCTGTAAGATTCAATAAATGACTGGAAGCAGTAACCTCGTGCTCCATAATACTTTTCATGGCTCCATACGGTAGATCTGATCAAGAAAAGGTGAAAGGTAACTAGAAAAGTATGTTCTTGAATCCAACTCATTTCACTTTCCTGATGCGTGATATGTTTTCGAATTGTTTGCTCAATTGTATATAGCTGTTGATTTGATTTGTGGTCTATGATCTTTTCTGGTGGAGTGTTATGTATCATATTTATGGAGTTGTAATTGCAATTATGGTTGATGCAATTAGTTAAATTCATGAAGAATAAATTCAGTTCTGCATAATTATTGATGTTCAAAGTTGCTGCTCATGCCAGCCATTTCCTATTGGGTTAATACTGATGTTTATATAGTGGGATCCTTAATTTTTGATTATTGGTTTCCCGCAGCCTTAGATTAAAGCAAAATATTGTTTAAGAAACTGAAAGTTGATATTTGTTTGGATAATTAAAGTTGGAGGAAATAAGATTCTCTACATAGTTGAAATCAGGGCTATCTATTGGTTTGTATTCTCTTGGAATTTCTACATAGACATACAAAACTTCAGTATTTGATCACGGTTCTGATTGTCACTTCCCATCTGCATTGCCCAGATTAAGCTTGTAACTTTTGATCATAGACGAATAGAAGATATGGGTCGTGGAGTTAGCAGTCTTGGAGGGCAGAGTTCGTTGGGTTACTTGTTTGGTAGCGGTGAGGCTCCAAAACCAGCAGTGGGGAAAGCACAAGTTGCACCGTGTGAGAGTAGTGTTCACTACAAGAAAACTGGTCGGACACCGACGGAATTAACAACGGACATCTGTCCGTCATTAATTATCGACGGAATGACGATGTATCTTCAATTCTCGATTAGACGATCGATTTACCAACGGAATACCGACGGAAAATTTCCCGGGTAAATTCCCGCGTAATTAACGATGGATTTACCGACGGACGACTGATGGAATTTTAACGACGGACATTTTTCCGTTGCTAATGTATTTTTTTTAATATTCTGAATTTTTGGCTTTAAAAATACCGATGGAATCTCATTCCGTCGTTAGTACCGACGGAAATTAATCCGATGTTAAATTATTTTTCAATTTTTGCAGGTTTTTTTTAATAATTTTAAAACTTAAAAAAACGGCCTTCTACCAAAAGCATCAGTGACGCTTGTTCCTCACTTTGAAATCCCTAAATCCCTAACCCTTCTCAAAAGCAACAGTCGCGCCGCCCACCACCCTCCTCCGCCACCATCTCCGCCGGAAATCAGTCTCCTGCAGACCGCCGCAATCTCCGCCCTTGCTGTGAAGTCGCCGCTGCCGCCGTACCTAAATCCCTAAATCCCTAACAATCGCGCCGCCCACCACCCTCCTCCGCCGGAAATCAGTCTCCTGCAGACCGCCGCAAACTCCGCCCTTGCTGTGAAGTCGCCGCTGCCGCCGTCCACTCCGATCTGCTGGACTTCCAGAGAAGGCGAAGTCTCCGCCGCCTGCCTCCGCCGTCCATTCCGGCCGCCTGCGTTGAACCTGCCGCCCTTGCCTCCGTCGGCCAATATAACTCCATCGTCTCCTTCATTCTGAGCTCAGAAACGCCCCAACCAAAATCTGGTGAGTTGAGATTTTTTTTTTCTAAATGTTCTGGAAATCAGCCGCTAATTATGTGTATAAGAACTGAATTTAATCCTTTTTGTGTTGGACTCATCGTTTGATTTTCAGCCTATGAACTGAATTTAATCCTTGTCTGCCCTAAGAAATGGCTTTCGCATATCTCTACTTTGTTAACATGAATAAGAAATGATATTCACGAACATTCAAAGAAATTATTAGACACTCTTATCATTTGGATAAAAAATGTTGCTTATATTTTTTTTTGCTTTAAGATAATTCTTTTGTTGATTTGGATTAATTCTCATTTGTAGTATACCACTCCATCCTTGATTCTTGTGGAATAAAGAAACTAGTCGAGGACAACAAGAGAAAAGAGAGCAAAGAAGTGTGATCAATAAAGGTTAGTTTTTTGGAAATTTCTTTTAATATTTCATATTTGTATAGTTTATTTGAAATTATTTATATGTGATAGGATTTATTTTAGGGTGTGGAGATTAAATGAAGGGGCGTGGTAGTCGTGAGGAGTGGAGATATATGGATGATGTCTGTGGTATTATCTAATGTTAATTATAATTATAATGTGGGCATGCAAATGTACAAATATTACACATTCTATTTGGGAGAATAAATGAATAAATATATTCGGTTGTCAAAAGGGATGATTGATTTCCAACAGAGCCTTTTGTTCCTTTCTTTTAATTCCTTTCATCTGCAACTCTGTTACTAATTTTGAATTTTGTTTCAATATTTTGTTTTTTGTGTTGTTGGTTAGTCAAATATTTGATTGTAAGGAAGGTGATTATTAAAATAAAAATTGGTGATGTAGGGGAAAAAGAGGACGACGAGTGAAGGAGAACAAGAAAAAAGAGCAAGGAAAAAAAAGTAAGTTTTCACTATATTATCTATTGTTTTGCTACTATGGCTCAAATGGTAGCCATAGTTTGAATTATTAAACATAGATGAGCATGTATCTAGGTGTTTTATTTTTGTATATATTAGATGAGCATGTATCTAGGTAGTAAATGGAGATTAGGTTGGGGGATGGCTGTGTTCCATCCCATTTTGTTGCTGCGGTGATGGCTTGGAGCCGCGTACGTGTTTGTGTGTTTGATTTATAGAATTTGTGTTGAACATGTGTTATATTATCATAGTATCTTTTAATGTTCTATAGACTTAGAGATTAGTAAAACTTTAAAAATCAATAGATTTTAAATTTCTAACATACTTAAATGAACCAAATTGTAGAAATGAGTGAAAATCGTGAGTGGATGTATCGGCGTTTTCTACCTGATGGAGCTTTGAATCCCGATTTTCAAAGAGGTCTTCAAGGTTTTATTGATTACGCTAAAAGTAGACGAGATTTAATGGATGGTGAAAAAATTAGGTGTCCGTGTAGGAAATGCGATAATATACGTTTCCATACTAAAAATAATGTTCAGTATCACATTGCAAAGAACGGATTTGTGCGGGATTACCATATTTGGAGGTTTCATAGTGAAATTGAAATGCCCACGACTGTATATCATAATTTTGAAGAAGAAGAGGCTAATGAAGATAATTATCAGAATATGGTTATGGATATTGCTGCATCCCAATATAACATTCAAAACATCGAAGAACCCCCAAATTTGGAGGCCCAATTGTTATATAATATGTTGAAAGCAGTGGATAAAGAGTTGTGGCCCGGTTGCAAAACTCATTCACAATTGTCTCTTGTTGCTCGTGTAATGAGTTTAAAAGCAGAGGGGAATATGTCCGAAAGATGTTTTGATCAGTGGCTTGAGTTGATAAAAGAGATCCTTCCTGATAATAATTTGGCTCCTACTAATTTTTACGACACTAAAAAGTTACTAAGTGGGATGGGGCTACCTGCGCAAAGAATTGATTGTAGATCTGATCAAGAAAAGGTGAAAGATAATTAGAAAAGTATGTTCTTGAATCCAACTCATTTCACTTTACTGATGCGTGATATGTTTTCGAATTGTTTGCTCAATTGTATATAGCTGTTGATTTGATTTGTGGGCTATGATCTTTTCTGGTGGAGTGTTATGTATCATATTTATGGAGTTGTAATTGCAATTATGGTTGATGCAATTAGTTAAATTCATGAAGAATAAATTCAGTTCTGCATAATTATTGATGTTCAAAGTTGCTGCTCATGCCAGCCATTTCCTATTGGGTTAATACTGATGTTTATATAGTGGGATCCTTAATTTTTGATTATTGGTTTCCCGCAGCCTTAGATTAAAGCAAAATATTGTTTCAGAAACTGAAAGTTGATATTTGTTTGGATAATTAAAGTTGGAGGAAATAAGATTCTCTACATAGTTGAAATCAGGGCTATCTATTGGTTTGTATTCTCTTGGAATTTCTACATAGACATACAAAATTTAGTATTTGATCAGGTTCTGATTGTCACTTCCCATCTGCATTGCCCAGATTAAGCTTGTAACTTTTGATCATAGACGAATAGGAGATATGGGTCGTGGAGTTAGCAGCGGTGGAGGGCAGAGTTCGTTGGGTTACTTGTTTGGTAGCGGTGAGGCTCCAAAACCAGCAGTGGGGAAAGCACAAGCTGCACCGAGTGAGAGTAGTGTTGCTAGTAAAGAACCTTCGCCAAAGCCTAATGCCGCTCCTAAGCCAGTAGACGTTAGCAAGCAGATTCCTGCAGGGATTCATAGTAGCACCACCAACAACTACGTCAGAGCAGATGGTCAGAGTACTTGCAATTTTATCACGGTATGTCTCTGGTGAAACAAGATTATGTGTTTGGTGGGTTTTGATGAAGTTACTTGATTGTGGTATTTTGGCATTATGAAGTTCTTGGTTTCTTTTCATTCTATCCAATTCCATTCCTTTGTTATCTTGATTGGATGATGATGTGTTTCTCTTACAATCTGATTACTATGTGTGGTTCAATTCTTGGCATCCGGCACAACAATAATGCTAAGTAGGCATGTGGTGACAACCATCCAAATTTTAGTTCTCACATGAAAGATAAATTCAAATTGCTGTTTGTGATATTTGATATATAAGGGATGTATATTTCCTTAACTAATTCATCATGTACCAAAAGGTAACTGGATAGAGGAAACAGAAAAGCTCCACAACGAATTGATTAGGATTTAGGACAGAGCCTGAGAGTTAGTGATTTAATGTAGTGATTAGTGAGTGCATACTTGTCATGTTTCTGGTATCATTTTGTCCATCAACTCCTCTAGGTCCAGTCCAATGCTTCGCATTTTGTGTGTTTAGAACCATTGCTTTGTCTCAGGATCGACCATCAACTAAGGTTCATGCTGCTCCCGGAGGAAGTTCTTCTTTGGGTTACCTTTTTGGTGGCGGCAGCAGCAGCAACTAAGCCACAACCAGGGTCCTGCAGCCGGGATCGCCAAAGTGTGTTTCGAGACATTTATTTGTAAAAATGTGGCAGCAATATGGTATTTTGCGTCTTTGCTGCAAGCCTCATGGGATGTTTCTGTTTAAGGTTTTGGGTTATTTGTTTGTAAATGTAGCAGCAAATTATGGTATTGCGTCTCTGCTGCAAGAGTTGTCAATAGTTTTTCTACAGACAAATATGAATTCGTTGGTAAATTTGAAGTGTGAATCGCTACATCTTAGTTGTGTTTGGATGCATAATAATAAGCATCTCTCAAAAAGGCTTCCTTTGTAAAATAACTAAACCATATTCTAGATTGTATTATTGTGATTTTATGGGATTTTTCATACTGGAACAGGGTATTATTACTCTTCGCTGTTTGGAAAAAGAAAAGCTCCTAAAAAAACAGATCCTGTTACAAAAATAAGCCAATAAAATTATGATACAAGATCAGAAAGGCTACTATCACATTGTAAGGAAAGAAAAGCTCTCTGCTTTATTCTTAAGGGGAAAGAACTACGTGTTGATTTCAGGCTGCACGTAGCGGGGGAGGAGGAGCAGGAACAATTCCCCATCTCCGACGAACATCTTCCAAGTCCTCATCAAAATGGCGCTCATAATACACACACATCAGATCAGTGCATCTCACGCCTGCACGGAGAGCCCAAGGGAAGTAATGCTGGTAGAACAAATTCCTCTGACTTTGGCTGAATCGGTTGCCCCCCTGCAACCGATAGGGCGCACATGGGGAGAAGCATCTGCTCAAATTCTATGACCTTCAATGCTGATTCGCCAATCAAATTGGTAGGTAGGTCAAACAGGGTGTGCCAGAAGTCGTGCACTTCACGAGCGCGTGTTGCAACATAGGCTATTTCTTCTGTTTCCATGAACTTGACAGGTGGTCTGTCATCAGGAGAGAAGTTCCTGGATCCCATAAACTTAGCATATGCCGCACCAAATGTGTTTGGCGGAAGGTCCCATGCATGCCCTACGTTAGCAGAGATGACACGAGGGCGCTCCAGTAGTACAGCCTGTGGAGGAGTTCATTAAAAGCTTATTCATCAATCATCAACTGAGATAATAAGATCTGTAGTTAAGGTCATAGAATTTGAGCAGATGCTTCTCCCCATGTGCGCCCTATCGGTTGCAGGGGGGCAACCGATTCAGCCAAAGTCAGAGGAATTTGTTCTACCAGCATTACTTCCCTTGGGCTCTCCGTGCAGGCGTGAGATGCACTGATCTGATGTGTGTGTATTATGAGCGCCATTTTGATGAGGTCTTAGAAGATGTTCGTCGGAGATGGGGAATTGTTCCTGCTCCTCCTCCGCTAGGGGTGCCGCCGGTTCCGGGCCCGAACCGGCGGTTCAGGGTCGAGAATCCGGCGAACCTGAACCGGCCCGGATGAAATGTAAAGGGCCGGTTTTCTGACCCTGAACCGGCGGTTCCGGGCTTTTTCCTTTTTTTTAATTTTTTTTTGTTTTCTTTTTTATGAAATTAAATGATTTGTGATGAAATTTCAAAATTCTAATTCAACTTAAATCTTAAAATATATAATATAAATGACTTGTGTAGAAAATTTAATGATTGTGATGAAATTAAATGATTTATGTCATATTTTTTTTTTCCTTTTATGCAATTAAATGATTTATGTCATATTTTTAAATTAAATGACTTGTGTTGAAAATGTATATTTTATGAAATTAAATGATTTGTGATGAAATTTCAAAATTTTAATTCAACTTTAAATATAAATTATAAACATGTGTTGAAATCGAAAATATAAACATGTAATATCTTTTATGTCATATTTTTAAATTAAATGACTTGTTGAAAATTTATATTTTATGAAATTAAATGATTTGTGATGAAATTTCAAAAATTTAATTCAACTTTAAATATAAATTATAAACATGTGTTGAAATCGAAAATATAAACATGTAATATCTTTTATGTCATATTTTTAAATTAAATGACTTGTTGAAAATTTATATTTTATGAAATTAAATGATTTGTGATGAAATTTCAAAATTTTAATTCAACTTTAAATATAAATTATAAACATGTGTTGAAATCGAAAATATAAACATGTAATATCTTTTATGTCATATTTTTAAATTAAATGACTTGTTGAAAATTTATATTTTATGAAATTAAATGATTTGTGATGAAATTTCAAAATTTTAATTCAACGTTAAATATAAATTATAAACCTGTGTAGAAATCGAAAATATAAACATGTAATATCTTTTATGTCATATTTTTAAATTAAATGACTTGTTGAAAATTTATATTTTATAAACATGACAATTAATATATTTTTAACATAATATTTTGTTATGTCATCATAATTCTTAAGTAAATAAGTAATGCTTGTGCTTGTTTTTTTTTATTAAATGACTTGTGTTGAAAATTGAAATACAATAAAAGTACAATAATTCTAACACATTGACAATCAAAATAATGCATACAAATTGAATTTATTCTATGTATACAAAAAATATTATAAGGATACAAATTACAATCTTCAAAATTGAATAAGTAAACAAACTAACACTAACTAAATAACTAATTCATTACAAGTTTACAATAAATTCCGAAAGAGAGTTGTCTAACAGGGGGAAAAAAATAAAAAAAATTAAGGGCTTGAGCTCAATTTTAATATAAATATTAAAATTGAGTGGCCTACGTATCTTCATTGAATAATGAAGAATCAAAGCCCACGTAGTTCTTTTACCTTAACTTACCTAATCGTAGTCCTCGACGGGCTCGGATAGTTCGGACTCGGTGAATTCATCGTTTGGGCTCTCGTCGGCTTGATCCCATTCATTCTCTTGTTGTCGCAACTCGGCTTTGGACCAATCATTAAGCAACATGGTGGCCTCCATGTTTCGAGGATCCATGGTGCTTCTTCTTTCGTCCAAGACAAGCCCACCAACGCTAAATGCTTGCTCGACGGAGACCGTGGAGGCCGGGACCGCGAATAACTCCTTGGCCATGGTGGCGAGTATGGGATATTCCCTCTCGTGCGAGGACCACCATCTCAAGACGTCAAATTGTATACCACCTACATTTTTGAAAGCAAATGTACTAGACAAATATATATCTAGCTCGTTAGTAGTATAGCTCCTTTGTGTATTCATAAATGAATAAGCGGCTTGAGCCCATTCGTTTTGATCAAAACTACTTCCTAAGGTGGAGGAGCCATATTGACCTTGTGAACTAGAAGTGCCACTTGAAGAGTATGAGGGGTTTGCAAGCATATATTTTTGTTCGTAGTCATTAAACAAAGTTCTAGGTGTGTTATCTATTCTATGTTTAATATCATCTAAGTTGGGAAGGTACCATTCTAGCATTTCATTATTTCTTAATCTTGACTCATAGATATCTCCAAAGCTACCATAATAAATTTCTAATAGACGATAAACACCACCAATTTTCATTGAAGGATCTAAAATCTTAGCAATTAAAAAAACATCGGGAATTTCAAGAAAATATTTAAGCCACTTAATGATCATTTGATATGATACATCATTCAAATCGTTTTTTTTTATAACAATCATTTAAAGCAATACCAATAAACATGCAATATTCTCAAACTTTAATACTAGTACAATAATAAACACCGGATAAATCCGTGGTAGCATTTTGAAAAACCTTTAAAAGTTGAAATAAACTACCACATTGTTTCCAATAAGAGGGTGATAAAAGCAAGTTAGCCTCGGGAGTTGCTATAAAAAAATCACATAAATGCTCAACATGTTCCATGGTAGATGCAAGCATGCCAAATGTTGAATTCCAACGTGTGGAAATATCTTTAACAAAATTTGTATATCGAATTTTTTTGTGACGACAATATTTTTGTCATTTTTTTGCCAATAGCGGCTTTTCTATGCAACATATTAACGGCTTGTCTAATGGGATCAACAACATTATTAATAAGAGTATAAGCATCTTGTACACATCTATTTAAAATATGACAAATACAACGAGCATGAAAATACCTACCTTCAAAAGAGGGTGCGCACGCGGCTTGTAACTCGGGAATGGAGGCGGTGTTGGCGGATGCATTATCAAATCCAACCGAAAATATCTTGTTTAAAATGCGATACTCATTTAACACAGAAACAATCAATTGAACAATATTAGTAGCATTATGTGTTTCATTGAAATCTCTAAATGCAATTAAACGTTTTTGAATTAACCAACATTCGTCAACCCAATGACAAGTAATACCCATATAAGAATATCTTTGGAAAGAATCACTCTATATGTCGGAACATATAGAAAAATTTTGATTTAAATTCTTAAAATATTTTCGTAAATCACGTTTTCTTTCTTTGGCTTGTCGCCAAATATTTTTGCACATAGAAGTTCGACCAATTTTTTTGGCGGCCGGATTATAAGCATTTTTCATAGTACGTTCAAAAGTAAATTTATCGGCATGCATAAAAGGCAAATGCTCCATTGAAACATAACGAGCCATGTAATCTCGAGCATTTTGTTGGTCATATTTCCATAAAACATTACCTTGTTCATTACCTTGTCGTTCGAAAGCTTCGGGATGCAGTTGCGTTTGAGTTGTATGGATTCCAAACTCGACAGTGTGTTGTCTCTCCATGTGCCTTATGAGGGTGCCATAACCCCCTCCCGCTTTCCATTGATAAGTAGCGTTGCAATAGTTGCAATAGGCAATGAACCTCTCGGGAGCATTTGGAGCATCATTTGGATGTTTTGGAGCAGGTTCCCTCCTAAAATGTTTTGTGAAAATGTTAGAAGAAAGTGATTTACTCTTACCCTTACCCTTACCTCTAGTGGGAGGGATTTCCTCCTCAACGTTGTGACGTGCTTGCTCGGCTTCCTCCTTCGCCTCTTCGTTACGAATTGTATGTGCATATTCTTCATCCTCCGCTTCTTGAAGTTGTCTAGCATATGCTTCATCGGCAGCCTCCCGACGTGAGCCGAATGGTCCTCGTTGAACTGGCACTTTCACCCTTATCCTAGAGGATGATGATGGAACTTGAACATTTTGAGTAAACTCGTGAGAAGTGGGAGTGCTATCAATATCTTCTTCGTGGTCGACATTGATAGACTTGCCACGGTTACCACGACCATGAGACATGATAACAAATAAACAAGTAGAGAAGAGAATATAGATAATAGAGGTTAGAGAATAATAAGCAAGAACAATAAAGTAAATGAGCAAGTGAGTGTAGTGATAGTGTAATTGAAATATATAATATAGTATAGTATAGTATTTAGTACTTAATAGTAGTAATATAATGTAAAGCAAGAACAATAAATTAAAGGAGCAAGTGAGTGTAGTGATAGTGTAATTGAAATATATAGTATAGTATTTAGTACTTAATAGTAGTACTAGTAATAATATAATGTAAAGCAAGAACAATAAATTAAAGGAGCAAGTGAGTGTAGTGATAGTGTAATTGAAATATATAGTATAGTATAGTATTTAGTACTTAATAGTAGTACTAGTAGTAATATAATGTAAAGCAAGAACAATAAAGTAAAGCAATTGAATAAGCAAGAGAATAGCTAAAGAATTATAGAGCAAGACCAATTTAACAAGAGCAATAGAAGTTTGATTTTTAGACATCACATATTGAATGGGATGCTGGAAAACACACTTATATGCGAAAAGACATGGAAATTTGGAGATTTCTCCGTGACTTTTAGGTGCAAGTGATTTGTTGGTATCCTTAACTACAGATCTTATTATCTCAGTTGATAATTGATGAATAAGCTTTTAATGAACTCCTCCACAGGCTGTACTACTGGAGCGCCCTCGTGTCATCTCTGCTAACGTAGGGCATGCATGGGACCTTCCGCCAAACACATTTGGTGCGGCATATGCTAAGTTTATGGGATCCAGGAACTTCTCTCCTGATGACAGGTCACCTGTCAGGTTCATGGAAACAGAAGAAATAGCTTATGTTGCAACACGCGCTCGTGAAGTGCACGACTTCTGGCACACCCTGTTTGACCTACCTACCAATTTGATTGGCGAATCAGCATCGAAGGTCATAGAATTTGAGCAGATGCTTCTCCCCATGTGCGCTCTATCGGTTGCAGGGGGGCAACCGATTCAGCCAAAGTCAGAGGAATTTGTTCTACCAGCATTACTTCCCTTGGGCTCTCCGTGCAGGCGTGAGATGCACTGATCTGATGTGTGTGTATTATGAGCGCCATTTTGATGAGGACTTGGAAGATGTTCGTCGGAGATGGGGAATTGTTCCTGCTCCTCCTCCCCCGCTACGTGCATCCTGAAATCAACACGTAGTTCTTTCCCCTTAAGAATAAAGCAGAGAACTTTTCTTTCCTTACAATGTGATAGTAGCCTTTCTGATCTTGTATCATAATTTTATTGGCTTATTTTTCTAACAGGATCTGTTTTTTTAGGAGCTTTTCTTTTTCCAAACAACAAAGAGTAATAATACCCTGTGTTGGGAACCTTGTGGAATATCCTAACCCTTGTTTTGATGATACCAAAATTCATAGGACTTAAATGTAATAGACTAGAATCGTTTTGAACTCAAGTGTTATAATTCGTTTCTAGTTTAGTTGCGGTGTCGAAGACTGAAGACTGAAGACTGAAGAACGAAGACTGAAGACTGAAGACTGCAGATACCAACTGAAGTATCAGTTGAAGAATCAGTTGAAGACTGATTATTTAATGCGCGCAAAGGACTGATACTAAAGTCAAGTATCAGTTGAACATTCCTCCTAGGACTGATCTTCCAACGTTCAGAGGAAGCCACGTACGCACAAGTACAGCCGCATTAAATGCAGAGATCTCAGAATATCTTATCTCTGCAGAGGTCATTCCTATCTGGTGGTTACTTTTCAGAGATGTCACATCTCTTGTCCATCAAAGAGAGCCGTTTCCACACAGACAAGGAACCTCGAAGATTGAAGCCTCAGCCCAAATTCGAATTGCTCTCCAATGGAAGAAATCTTGAGGACGATTTACGCCAACGGATCTATTCAAGAGTTCTCCTACAAATAGCGCTCGAGGATCACTTCAACCTTCACCGATTCAACAACAGAAGCTGAAGCTCTGCCGAAATAGCTACTCAGCCTAAAGCTTAACCGCCCAAAGCTTGAATCGAAGAAGAGAATTCCAAAGCCAAAATCAGTCACTGCTGATTACATACATTCTCTTAGACCCTAGGCATATATCTGTTTACCCAGAAGCCAAAGGTCAAACTTGCTTCAAAGAACTTGTTCTTTGTAAGTATAGTTGGCACTCGTTCAAACCTCCCCCCCATAAGAGTGTTTGAGTGGTTCAGAGTTCAGGAAGGTACTCTGAAGCTCTGAGTGGAAAGTCTGAGCACGAGGTGTGCTTAGCAGGGAAATCCTACGCGAGGTGTGTGGGTGCTGAAGAGGGGTTATCTTCAGTTTACGGTTGTGTGCACCAGGCAAGCACACGGGTACGGTTTGCAGTGCACCAGTGAAGCACTTGCGGAGTGGATTGTTGGTCTGATCAACCAGCCGTGGATGTAGGAAAGGGTTTTTCCGAACCACGTAAAAGTCTCTGTGTTATTTACAACTTTCAGTTTTATATTCTTACTTGTGCTTTATCCATTGATAAAACTGAACACTGACTAATAGCAAAGAGAAACCTTAATCCAACAACCTGCTCCACCGAGGCTATTCGAAACTAAGTTTAATTTCCGCTGCGTATGATATCAATCTGACTGAACTATCCTCTGATAGTAAGAAGGAGTGATATCATCTCTATCTTAGCAAACACGACTGAAGCCCTTACTTGCATCAGTTAAGTTCCAGCAACTTAACTGATATCTCTTTACTGAAGAGCATTCAGTATCAGTCGTCAACCCTGTTGGTCAAAACTAATTTCGGTAAAACAGGAGTCTTGTTTGCGTGTAAAGTTTCGCTTCAATCTCTGACTGAGATCCCTCTGATTGAGGTTGGTAGATTGTTGTAAAAATAGCCTATAGGTGTATTCCCCCCCCCATACACCTATTCGAGACCCCCCCGGACCTAACAATTGGTATCAGAGCAGGTTGTTCGCAAGAATTATCTGCATCTGACTAGGTTCTACTTGAACTAGATCCTTTGTCTTAAAGGTCTCGAAAAAGTTTTACTCTTTCTTTTTGTGCTTGCTACTTGCTCTATCTGCCATTATCTGTTCTCTCTTTTTTGATGGAGACTAACCACAGCAGATTATCTTCTCTACCTATGTTTAGTATTGAAAAATACGACATATGGAAGTTTCGGCTTGAAAGCTTCCTCACCGCCCAACATTGTCGAATGTGGGAAGTCATCACCAACGGACCAATCACCATCACCGAAACTTTCAAAAGGGTTCCTGCTGATCTCCATCAGGATCCTTACGATGATGTACAGCCCAAGTCAAAGGCAGACTTCACCACAGAAGAAAGGAAGCAAGATGAGTTAGACAACCTCGCCAAAAGCATCATCTCCGCCACCGTTCCAGACAAGCATGTCATGAAGATCATCAAATACGGAACTGCAAAGGAGATGTGGGACATTCTGGAAAGAATGTGCGTAGGTTCTGAGGAAATCAAGGAGAATAAGCTATCCATAGCTTGCCAGAAGTTCGACTCCTTCCTCATGCTCAAGAATGAATCTGTCGAAGAAATGGAACAAAGATTCAATCTCATATTGAATGAAGTTCAATCCATTTCCAAAGACAAATACACTCAAAGAGAAATCAACCTGAAGATTCTTCGAGCACTGCCACGTGGAGAATGGCAGATCTACTCAGTCGCTCATCAGCATAAGCCAGGATTCAGTCAGCTCCCGACAAACAAGCTTTTCTCTGACCTCATGGCAAATGAGTTTGACCTTCTGAGAAATCTTGGTAACAAGAAGGCTGGAGGATCAGACGAAGATGGTCCATCAACCTCAAGAGGAGTTGCACTGAAGGCCTCAACCAGAGAAGGCAAGAAGCAGATCAAGGAACCAACGGAACTCAACCCAGAGGACTTCTTCAGTCAATACGCTTTGTTGACTGAAAGATTCAACAAGATGGAGTCCAAGTTCCGGAATTACAGAAGGTTCCACAAGCAGCACTACAAAGAAAAAGAAAGAGAAGGCAACTCCAGACATTCCACAGATCGAAGCGGAGAAAGAAAGTCAGCCGCTTACGACATCAAAGATTTGGAATGCTTTGGATGTAGAAAGAAAGGGCACTTTCGACATGAATGCCCTGATCTGACTCCAGCTGAGCGCAGAGAACTGAAAGCTAAGAAGGATCGTAGCTTTTCGAAGAAAAAAGGCGATGGTTGCTGACGATGCTGACTCTTCCAAAGACACATCAGAATCATCCGACTTCGACAGTTCCAGCTCAGATGATGAGAGCCGAGCCCTGATGGCCAATGAATCAGAAAGCGTGGCTGACAACAGCTACGACAATGGAATGAATGGCTCAGAGGTCAATGTCAGGAAACACAAAAAGAAGGAAGAGGCCAAAGCTTCAATAAGAACGTGGTATCTGGACAGTGGCTGTTCGAAGCACATGACGGGCTACAAAGAATATCTATCTCAGTATGTTGAGAAAGCTGGATCCAAAGTTGCATTCGGAGACAACTCAATCGGAGAAACAAAAGGCTACTGTGTACTCAACATGGGTAACGCCAGTATCAGTAATGCTAGCTTTGTTTCTGGTCTTAAACATAATCTGTTGTCTGTGAGTCAATTTTGTGACAGTGGTTTCACAGTGAAGATCAAGAAGGATGAATTCACTGTTAGAAACAATCAGAAGAAGGTGGTTCTAAAAGGATTCAGACAAGGGAGTCTCTACGTCGTTTCTTGGGAAGACAGCCCACCAGAAACATGCCTCATCAGCAAGAGCAGCTCGGAGCTCAATTGGCTATGGCACAAGAGACTCAACCATCTCAACTTCAAGACGATCAACAAACTTGCTAAACATCAACTGGTAGAAGGTCTTCCTTCTATTGTGTTCCAGAAGAAGCAAGAATGTGAAGCATGCCACAGAGGAAAGCAGACGCGAATTTCATTCAAGTCAAAGTCAGGACACTCCTCTGAAAGGATTCTGCATCTACTTCACATGGATCTGTTTGGCCCGATCACTCCAAGAAGCTACAACGGAAGGAAGTACACCTTAGTAGTCGTTGATGATTATTCACGATATACTTGGGTTATATTTCTCTTCAAGAAGAAAGAGACACTAGAGGAACTGCCAAAGCTGCTGAGAAGACTGAGCGTCGAAAAGGAAGTCAACATCATCAGCATCAGATCAGATCGTGGGACTGAGTTCCTCAATACTGTCATTCGAAAGTATTGTGATGAACAAGGAATCAGTCATCAAACTTCTGCAGCAAGGACTCCACAGCAGAACGGAGTTGCAGAAAGAAGAAACCGGTCTCTAAAGGAAGCAGCAAAGACGATGCTAGCCGAGTCAAAACTCCCCTTGAAGTTTTGGGCCGAAGCAGTCAACAACGCATGCTACACGCAGAATCGCTCCTTTCTCACTCAAAGACATGGAAGAACTCCATACGAGTTATGGAAGAACAGAAAGCCTTTGATTGCCTACTTTCATGCTTTCGGTTCTAAGTGTTTCATACACAACAATGATAAGAAGATGTTGAACACTTTCGATAGTAAGGCTGATCCATGAGTCTTCGTTGGATACTCTGGAACAGAACGTTCAAGCAAAGCCTATCGAGTGTTTAATACTCAAACTCTTTGTGTTGAAGAAACACCTCATGTGATCTTTGATGAGTCTACAGACGGTTTCAGGGAACAAGAAGCTGAAAAGTGTGTTCAAAACACTGAAGGTTCCAGAGCTGAAATCCACAACATCGAGCCCTCTAATGTCTTGATATGGGGACCAGGCAAAGATGAAGATACTAAGATGCTTCAGTATCAGAAGATCAACCAAAGGTCTGAAGTTCAGACTGGAGCCAATGCAGATGGCATCAGTCAAGGGGGAACTCCTAGTTGCTGAAGTTAGAGTTGAACGCGCAGAAGCCGCCCCAGCTCAACTCTCCCCTGCTCCAGAAGGTGCTCAACACCCCAGAACCATTCTGACCGAAGAAGTCCCACCTTCCCCTGAAGAGATCAAGAAGTATCGAAGATGGTTTGAACTCCACTCAAAGGAGAACATCATTGGAGAACCATCAGATGGCGTCAAGACTCGGAGATCAATGTGCAACCTCGTCTTCGACATCAACCAAAACTGCATCAACGAAGATAAGAATTTCAGTTGTTTCTTATCAACTACAGAGCCCAAGGATATTGAAGAAGCTCTGAAGTCTACTCAGTGGGTCATTGCAATGCTAGAAGAACTCAATGAATTCAACCGGAATTCAGTTTGGGAGCTTGTGGATCGACCAGACGATGCAAAGGTGATTGGCTTGAAATTGATTTTCAAGAACAAGGAAGACGAAGAAGGAAACGTTGTGAGAAACAAAGCAAGGCTAGTGGCTAAAGGATACAGTCAAGAAGAAGGAATCGACTACGACGAGACGTTCGCCCCAGTTGCCAGATTGGAAGCAGTCAGACTCTTCTTAGCCTTCGCAGTTCACAAAGGTTTCAAGGTACACCAAATGGATGTTAAGTGTGCATTTCTCAATGGAGTGCTCACAGATGAAGTCTATGTAGAACAACCTCCAGGATTTGAGGTTGCTGGACCAGAAAAGGTGTACAAGCTGAAGAAAGCGCTCTATGGGTTGAAGCAAGCACCAAGAGCGTGGTATGATAATCTCTCAGAGTATCTTGTTGAACAAGGCTTCAAAAAGGGATCTGTGGACAGAACTTTGTTCACTCTCAAAGAAGGAGAAAATCTCTTGCTTGTTTAGATTTATGTCGATGACATAATCTTCGGATCCAAATCCGAATGCATGTGCAAGAAGTTTGCTGACATCATGACCAACAAATTTCAAATGTCCATGATGGGAGAAATAAATTTCTTTCTCGGATTGCAAGTCAAGCAGACCAACGAAGGGATACTGATCAGCCAGTCCAAGTATGCCAAGGAGCTGATAGCTAAGTTCGGTATTCAGCACATGAAGTCAGTCAAGATCCCAATGAACATAAACTAGAAAGTTGATCCAGGTTCAGAAGGAAGCTCTGTCTCTTCGAAGAAGTACAGAGAAATCATTGGATCTTTGCTGTATTTGACTGCGAGCAGACCAGATATCGCATTTTCAGTCGGGGTATGTGCAAGATATCAATCAGATCCTAAGGAAGCTCATTTGGATGCAGCTAAGCGGATTCTGAGATATCTTAAAGGCACACCCAATCTAGGATTGTGGTATCCAGCAGACGACGACATCAAGCTCACCGGATATTCAGATTCAGACTTCGGTGGATGCAGGCTTGATCGCAAATCAACCTCCGAAACATGTCAATTCCTAGGCAACAAGCTCATCTCTTAGTTTTCAAAGAAGCAGACTTTAGTCGCCACCTCTACAACTGAAGCTGAATATGTTGCTGCCGGAAGCTGCTGCTCACAAATCCTGTGGTTAGTCCATCAACTAAAGGACTATGGAATCGACGAAAAGGAAGTTCCTATCTATTGCGACAGCTCCAGTGCTATTGCAATCTCCCAGAATCCAGTTCACCACACCAGAGTTAAGCATATCGAGATTCGACATCACTTCATTCGTGATCATGTCGAAAAGAAGAATGTCTCTGTGGAATGGATTCCCACTGCTATTCAGAGAGCGGACCTGCTGACCAAGGCTCTTTCAGAAGAAAGGTTCAATGATCTATGTGCAAAGATCGGCCTCATCAACCCTGAAGAGTGATGCTGTGTTTGAAGATCTTCTCAAACAGTCATGCTGACTGGTGGTCAACCAACTGCTGATTCAACGATCGCCAACGTCAAATGCAATGAAGTCCGAATGCTCATCTGAAGAAGAAGTCATCCTGATGAATCAACCAGGATCACGTGGTATCAACTGACTACGATGTTCAGTTGATCAGTAAGTATTTTAAAATGCTTACATTTCAAAATCAGTTATTTCAGTTAAGAGTTTTAAGTTTTTAGTTCAAAACCTTTTCTCTAACTGATCAGTTTCTTTCAAAAACTTTAACTGATTGTTGGAATTGTTGGAAAATGGAATATCCGAAAAGGACAAGATTTTTATAAAGTGAAAATCTGTTTTGTTTGAACTTGTCCTGATCTTATTGCCAAAAATCTTTCCAACCTTTTTGCCTCTGCAATAAAATTTCTTGAAAAGCTCATTGACATGACATAATGCAATGATGCCTTTCAACTTTTTAGAAAACACAGTCCCTCGCAGTGACGGCGGACGCAAATTTTCTCTTCAATTGCATTTTAGGCACAGTTTTCGAAAAACCTTTCATTTTCTTTCATGGTTCAAATCTTGTCTATTTATACCATGCTGTCTTCACCGTTTTTCTGCATCAACTAACAACTCTCCACAGCCTTCACTGTGAGAAAAATTTTAAATCTTTTCAAAAGTTGCAGAGAAAATTTGTTCCGACTAAAGGAGAAATCTATGACTGCAAAGTCATGGAGTGGAAGAATGACGCTCACATACCTGGTCTTCACCGGACCCTTCCACTGGATCTCAACGTCTCTCCGGCGTCAAAGTTTGCTCTACCCTCACTTGTATCCAGCGAAGCGAGTGTCTTCTATCCTCATGCCCGGTGCATCGGCTTGAAGTATCTGTCTGAAATAACACAGACTTCATCGTCTTCACAAAAATGCCTCTTGCCCACTGTGAAGCTTCGATGCCAAGCAACAACAATGAGCAGGAGCTCAGTTGTCAACCGGTGCTATATCGACAGTGTCTATCCTCACGATAGCCACTGATTCGATTATCCTCCTCCACACACTTCTCCTCACGTGCTTCTTTCTCTTCACCATCAACCTTCTTCCTAACCTCCTTCTAAGCCTTCGCCTTCTGCATCCCCAATAACCCCAATATCTTCCTCCTACGAACTTACCTTCGCATGGTCTTCGCTTCCTTCTTAGGTCCGTCCTTCTTTTTGATGTTGCCAAAAAGGGGGAAAGAAGTACAATCTAATGGACTTAAGTAGGTTAAGCAACATGATCATCGCTCTATTTCATCCGATGATCATGAGGAAGATTCGCCAAGAGGAAAAAGACCTCAATTCAACGGAACACAAGTGAGAGTGGAACAAGCTTAGGAACATGAAGACTTGAAGACAGAAGATGAAGATCAAGAAGTTCAAGGCGCAGCCAAGCAGACTGCTGGAGTTCATGGGTTCCCCATGTTGTTTTTGTTTTTCTTTTTACTCCAATGTAAGTCCTGCTCTGTACCTCGACTGATGACTTATCAGTCTTTATTAATGAAATGAACTTCTTATTGATCTCAACCTGAAGACAATGACTCTTTGTCCAGGCTCTGATTATGGTTTTTCTGTCTTCTTCATGTTCTGTGTTAGAACTATTTTCGTTCCTGCTCTAAGTACAAGTTGTTAGGTTCTATTGTTAAGGGGGAACTGTTTTAACCCCTTGTTTAGAACTTGTACTGTGAGTTCAGTCTTTTTGCTGTCTAGAACTGCTGTGTGGTTTTGGCATCATCAAAAAGGGGGAAATTGTTGGGAACCTTGTGGAATATCCTAACCCTTGTTTTGATGATACCAAAATTCATAGGACTTAAATGTAATAGACTAGAATTGTTTTGAACTCAAGTGTTAGAGTTCGTTTCTAGTTTAGTTGCGGTGTCGAAGACTGAAGACTGAAGACAGAAGAACGAAGATTGAAGACTGAAGACTGCAGATACCAACTGAAGTATCAGTTGAAGAATCAGTTGAAGACTGATTATTTAATGCGCGCAAAGGACTGATACTAAAGTCAAGTATCAGTTGAACATTCCTCCTAGGATTGATCTTCCAACGTTCAGAGGAAGCCACGTACGCACAAGTACAGCCGCATTAAATGCAGAGATCTCAGAATATCATATCTCTGCAGAGGTCATTCCTATCTGGTGGTTACTTTTCAGAGATGTCACATCTCCTGTCCATCAAAGAGAGCCGTTTCCACACAGACAAGGAACCTCGAAGATTGAAGCCTCAGCCCAAATTCGAATTGCTCTCCAACGGAAGAAATCTTGAGGATGATTTACGCCAACAGATCTATTCAAGAGTTCTCCTACAAATAGCGCTCGAGGATCACTTCAACCTTCACCGATTCAACAACATAAGCTGAAGCTCTGCCGAAATAGCTACTCAGCCTAAGGCTTAACCGCCCAAAGCTTGAATCGAAGAAGAGAATTCCAAAGCCAAAATCAGTCACTGCTGATTACATACATTCTCTTAGACCCTAGGCATATATCTGTTTACCCAGAAGCCAAAGGTCAAACTTGCTTCAAAGAACTTGTTCTTTGTAAGTATAGTTGGCACTCGTTCAAACCTCCCCCCATAAGAGTGTTTGAGTGGTTCGGAGTTCAGGAAGGTACTCTGAAGCTCTGAGTGGAAAGTCTGAGCACGAGGTGTGCTTAGCAGGGAAATCCTACGCGAGGTGTGTGGGTGCTGAAGAGGGGTTATCTTCAGTTTACGGTTGTGTGCACCAGGCAAGCACACGAGTACGGTTTGCAGTACACCAGTGAAGCACTTGCGGAGTGGATTGTTGGTCTGATCAACCAGCCGTGGATGTAGGAAAGGGTTTTTTCGAACCACAGTAAAAGTCTCTGTGTTATTTACAACTTTCAGTTTTATATTCTTACTTGTGCTTTATCCATTGATAAAACTGAACACTGACTAATAGCAAAGAGAAACCTTAATCCAACAACCTGCTCCACCGAGGCAATTCGAAACTAAGTTTAATTTCCGCTGCGTATGATATCAATCTGACTGAACTATCCTCTGATAGTAAGAAGGAGTGATATCATCTCTATCTTAGCAAACACGACTGAAGCCCTTACTTGCATCTGTTAAGTTCCAGCAACTTAACTGATATCTCTTTACTGAAGAGCATTCAGTATCAGTCGTCAACCCTGTTGGTCAAAACTAATTTCGGTAAAACAGGAGTCTTGTTTGCGTGTAAAGTTTCGCTTCAATCTCTGACTGAGATCCCTCTGATTGAGGTTGGTAGATTGTTGTAAAAATAGCCTATAGGTGTATTCCTCCCCCCCCCCATACACCTATTCGAGACCCCCCCGGACCTAACACCCTCTTCCAGTATGAAAAATCCCATAAAATCACAATAATACAATCTAGAATATGGTTTAGTTATTTTACAAAGGAAGCCTTTTTGAGAGATGCTTATTATTATGCATCCAAACACAACTAAGATGTAGCGATTCACACTTCAAATTTACCAACGAATTCATATTTGACTATAGAAAAACTATTGACAACTCTTGCAGCAGAGACGCAATGCCATAATTTGCTGCTACATTTACAAACAAATAACCCAAAACCTTAAACAGAAACATCCCACGAGGCTTGCAGCAAAGGCGCAAAATACCATATTGCTGCCACATTTTTACAAATAAATGTCTCGAAACACACTTTGGCGATCCCGGCTGCAGGACCCTGGCTGTTGCTTAGTTGCTGCTGCTGCCGCCACCAAAAAGGTAACCCAAAGAAGAACCTCCTCCGGGAGCAGCATGAACCTTAGTTGATGGTCGATCCTGAGACAAAGCAATGGTTCTAAACACACAAAATGCGAAGCATTGGACTGGACCTAGAGGAGTTGATGGACAAAATGATACCAGAAACATGACAAGTATGCACTCACTAATCACTACATTAAATCACTAACTCTCAGGCTCTGTCCTAAATCCTAATCAATTCGTTGTGGAGCTTTTCTGTTTCCTCTATCCAGTTACCTTTTGGTACATGATGAATTAGTTAAGGAAATATACATCCCTTATATATCAAATATCACAAACAGCAATTTGAATTTATCCTTCATGTGAGAACTAAAATTTGGATGGTTGTCACCACATGCCTACTTAGCATTATTGTTGTGCCGGATGGCAAGAATTGAACCACACATAGTAATCAGATTGTAAGAGAAACACATCATCATCCAATCAAGATAACAAAGGAATGGAATTGGATAGAATGAAAAGAAACCAAGAACTTCATAATGCCAAAATACCACAATCAAGTAACTTCATCAAAACCTACCAAACACATAATCTTGTTTCACCGGAGACGTACCGTGATAAAATTGTAAGTACTCTAACCATCTGCTCTGACGTAGTTGTTGGTGGTGCTACTATGAATCCCTGCAGGAATCTGCTTGCTAACGTCTACTGGCTTAGGAGCGGCATTAGGCTTTGGAGAATGTTCTTTACTAGCAACACTACTCTCACTCGGTGCAGCTTGTGCTTTTCCCACTGCTGGTTTTGGAGCCTCACCGCTACCAAACAAGTAACCCAACGAACTCTGCCCTCCACCGCTGCTAACTCCACGACCCATATCTCCTATTCGTCTATGATCAAAAGTTACAAGCTTAATCTGGGCAATGCAGATGGGAAGTGACAATCAGAACCTGATCAAATACTAAATTATGTATGTCTATGTAGAAATTCCAAGAGAATACAAACTAATAGATAGCCCTGATTTCAACTATGTAGAGAATCTTATTTCCTCCAACTTTAATTATTCAAACAAATATCAACTTTCAGTTTCTGAAACAATATTTTGCTTTAATCTAAGGCTGCAGGAAACCAATAATCAAAAATTAAGGATCCCACTATATAAATGTCAGTATTAACCCAATAGGAAATGGCTGGCATGAGCAGCAACTTTGAACATCAATAATTATGCAGAACTAAATTTATTCTTCATGAATTTAACTAATTGCATCAACCATAATTGCAATTACAACTCCATAAATATGATACATAACACTCCTCCAGAAAAGATCATAGCCCACAAATCAAATCAACAGCTATATACAATTGAGCAAACAATTCGAAAACATATCACGCATCAGGAAAGTGAAATGAGTTGGATTCAAGAACATACTTTTCTAATTACCTTTCACCTTTTCTTGATCAGATCTACCGTATGAAGCCATGAAAAATATTATGGAGCACGAGGTTACTGCTTCCAGTCATTTATTGAATCTTCCAGGGGAGGGCTAGCAATGTAGAATTTGGAATTTAGCGGAAGGGCAGCCAATGAGTGATGGTGCGAGAGTGGAGGGAGTAATTTCGGAGTGGATATAGCAGTTTCTCTCTAGGTGACCCAAAATGCAAATACATATAAAGTGGGCCTCGCTTTTAAAAGGAGCATGAGTGAGGGCTATGATTTATTCTGAGATCCCTTAACTAGATCAAAATAACTATATCCACTACGGAAAATAATGGTAATTACAAATGTTACCATTATTTTCGGTAGTGGATTTGGTTATTTGGAGGGCAGAGTTCGTTGGGTTACCTGTTTGGTAGCGGTGAGGCTCCAAAACTAGCAGTGGGGAAAGCACAAGTTGCACCGAGTGAGAGTAGTGTTCACTACAAGAAAACTGGTCGGACACCGACGGAATTAACAACGGACATCTGTCCGTCATTAATTATCGACGGAATGACGATGTATCTTCAATTCTCGATTAGACGATCGATTTACCAACGGAATACCGACGGAAAATTTCCCGGGTAAATTCCCGCGTAATTAACGATGGATTTACCGACGGACGACTGATGGAATTTTAACGACGGACATTTTTCCGTTGCTAATGTATTTTTTTTAATATTCTGAATTTTTGGCTTTAAAAATACCGATGGAATCTCATTCCGTCGTTAGTACCGACGGAAATTAATCCGATGTTAAATTATTTTTCAATTTTTGCAGGTTTTTTTTAATAATTTTAAAACTTAAAAAAACGGCCTTCTACCAAAAGCATCAGTGACGCTTGTTCCTCACTTTGAAATCCCTAAATCCCTAACCCTTCTCAAAAGCAACAGTCGCGCCGCCCACCACCCTCCTCCGCCACCATCTCCGCCGGAAATCAGTCTCCTGCAGACCGCCGCAATCTCCGCCCTTGCTGTGAAGTCGCCGCTGCCGCCGTACCTAAATCCCTAAATCCCTAACAATCGCGCCGCCCACCACCCTCCTCCGCCGGAAATCAGTCTCCTGCAGACCGCCGCAAACTCCGCCCTTGCTGTGAAGTCGCCGCTGCCGCCGTCCACTCCGATCTGCTGGACTTCCAGAGAAGGCGAAGTCTCCGCCGCCTGCCTCCGCCGTCCATTCCGGCCGCCTGCGTTGAACCTGCCGCCCTTGCCTCCGTCGGCCAATCTAACTCCATCGTCTCCTTCATTCTGAGCTCAGAAACGCCCCAACCAAAATCTGGTGAGTTGAGATTTTTTTTTTTCTAAATGTTCTGGAAATCAGCCGCTAATTATGTGTATAAGAACTGAATTTAATCCTTTTTGTGTTGGACTCATCGTTTGATTTTCAGCCTATGAACTGAATTTAATCCTTGTCTGCCCTAAGAAATGGCTTTCGCATATCTCTACTTTGTTAACATGAATAAGAAATGATATTCACGAACATTCAAAGAAATTATTAGACACTCTTATCATTTGGATAAAAAATGTTGCTTATATTTTTTTTTGCTTTAAGATAATTCTTTTGTTGATTTGGATTAATTCTCATTTGTAGTACACCACTCCATCCTTGATTCTTGTGGAATAAAGAAACTAGTCGAGGACAACAAGAGAAAAGAGAGCAAAGAAGTGTGATCAATAAAGGTTAGTTTTTTGGAAATTTCTTTTAATATTTCATATTTGTATAGTTTATTTGAAATTATTTATATGTGATAGGATTTATTTTAGGGTGTGGAGATTAAATGAAGGGGCGTGGTAGTCGTGAGGAGTGGAGATATATGGATGATGTGTGTGGTATTATCTAATGTTAATTATAATTATAATGTGGGCATGCAAATGTACAAATATTACACATTCTATTTGGGAGAATAAATGAATAAATATATTCGGTTGTCAAAAGGGATGATTCATTTCCAACAGAGCCTTTTGTTCCTTTCTTTTAATTCCTTTCATCTGCAACTCTGTTACTAATTTTGAATTTTGTTTCAATATTTTGTATTTTGTGTTGTTGGTTAGTCAAATATTTGATTGTAAGGAAGGTGATTATTAAAATAAAAATTGGTGATGTAGGGGAAACAGACGACGACGAGTGAAGGAGAACAAGAAAAAAGAGCAAGGAAAAAAAAAGTAAGTTTTCACTATATTATCTATTGTTTTGCTACTATGGCTCAAATGGTAGCCATAGTTTGAATTATTAAACATAGATGAGCATGTATCTAGGTGTTTTATTTTTGTATATATTAGATGAGCATGTATCTAGGTAGTAAATGGAGATTAGGTTGGGGGATGGCTGTGTTCCATCCCATTTTGTTGCTGTGGTGATGGCTTGGAGCCGCGTACGTGTTTGTGTGTTTGATTTATAGAATTTGTGTTGAACATGTGTTATATTATCATAGTATCTTTTAATGTTCTATAGACTTAGAGATTAGTAAAACTTTAAAAATCAATAGATTTTAAATTTCTAACATACTTAAATGAACCAAATTGTAGAAATGAGTGAAAATCGTGAGTGGATGTATCGGCGTTTTCTACCTGATGGAGCTTTGAATCCCGATTTTCAAAGAGGTCTTCAAGGTTTTATTGATTACGCTAACAGTAGACGAGATTTAATGGATGGTGAAAAAATTAGGTGTCCGTGTAGGAAATGCGATAATATACGTTTCCATACTAAAAATAATGTTCAGTATCACATTGCAAAGAACGGATTTGTGCGGGATTACCATATTTGGAGGTTTCATAGTGAAATTGAAATGCCCACGACTGAATATCATAATTTTGAAGAAGAAGAGGCTAATGAAGATAATTATCAGAATATGGTTATGGATATTGCTGCATCCCAATATAACATTCAAAACATCGAAGAACCCCCAAATTTGGAGGCCCAATTGTTATATAATATGTTGAAAGCAGCGGATAAAGAGTTGTGGCCAGGTTGCAAAACTCATTCACAATTGTCTCTTGTTGCTCGTGTAATGAGTTTAAAAGCAGAGGGGAATATGTCCGAAAGATGTTTTGATCAGTGGCTTGAGTTGATAAAAGAGATCCTTCCTGATAATAATTTGGCTCCTACTAATTTTTACGACACTAAAAAGTTACTAAGTGGGATGGGGCTACCTGCGCAAAGAATTGATTGTAGATCTGATCAAGAAAAGGTGAAAGATAATTAGAAAAGTATGTTCTTGAATCCAACTCATTTCACTTTACTGATGCGTGATATGTTTTCGAATTGTTTGCTCAATTGTATATAGCTGTTGATTTGATTTGTGGGCTATGATCTTTTCTGGTGGAGTGTTATGTATCATATTTATGGAGTTGTAATTGCAATTATGGTTGATGCAATTAGTTAAATTCATGAAGAATAAATTCAGTTCTGCATAATTATTGATGTTCAAAGTTGCTGCTCATGCCAGCCATTTCCTATTGGGTTAATACTGATGTTTATATAGTGGGATCCTTAATTTTTTATTATTGGTTTCCCGCAGCCTTAGATTAAAGCAAAATATTGTTTCAGAAACTGAAAGCTGATATTTGTTTGGATAATTAAAGTTGGAGGAAATAAGATTCTCTGCATAGTTGAAATCAGGGCTATCTATTGGTTTGTATTCTCTTGGAATTTCTACTTAGACATACAAAATTTAGTATTTGATCAGGTTCTGATTGTCACTTCCCATCTGCATTGCCCAGATTAAGCTTGTAACTTTTGATCATAGACGAATAGGAGATATGGGTCGTGGAGTTAGCAGCGGTGGAGGGCAGAGTTCGTTGGGTTACTTGTTTGGTAGCGGTGAGGCTCCAAAACCAGCAGTGGAGAAAGCACAAGCTACACTGAGTGAGAGTAGTGTTGCTAGTAAAGAACCTTCGCCAAAGCCTAATGCCGCTCCTAAGCCAGTAGACGTTAGCAAGCAGATTCCTGCAGGGATTCATAGTAGCACCACCAACAACTACGTCAGAGCAGATGGTCAGAGTACTTGCAATTTTATCACGGTATGTCTCCGGTGAAACAAGATTATGTGTTTGGTGGGTTTTGATGAAGTTACTTGATTGTGGTATTTTGCCATTATGAAGTTCTTGGTTTCTGTTCATTCTATCCAATTCCATTCCTTTGTTATCTTGATTGGATGATGATGTGTTTCTCTTACAATCTGATTACTATGTGTGGTTTAATTCTTGGCATCCGGCACAACAATAATGCTAAGTAGGCATGTGGTGACAACCATCCAAATTTTAGTTCTCACATGAAGGATAAATTCAAATTGCTGTTTGTGATATTTGATATATAAGGGATGTATATTTCCTTAACTAATTCATCATGCACCAAAAGGTAACTGGATAGAGGAAACAGAAAAGCTCCACAACGAATTGATTAGGATTTAGGACAGAGCCTGAGAGTAAGTGATTTAATGTAGTGATTAGTGAGTGCATACTTGTCATGTTTCTGGTATCATTTTGTCCATCAACTCCTCTAGGTCCAGTCCAATGCTTCGCATTTTGTGTGTTTAGAACCATTGCTTTGTCTCAGGATCGACCATCAACTAAGGTTCATGCTGCTCCCGGAGGAAGTTCTTCTTTGGGTTACCTTTTTGGTGGCGGCAGCAGCAGCAACTAAGCAACAACCAGGGTCCTGCAGCCGGGATCGCCAAAGTGTGTTTCGAGACATTTATTTGTAAAAATGTGGCAGCAATATGGTATTTTGCGTCTTTGCTGCAAGCCTCGTGGGATGTTTCTGATTAAGGTTTTGGGTTATTTGTTTGTAAATGTAGCAGCAAATTATGGTATTGCGTCTCTGCTGCAAGAGTTGTCAATAGTTTTTCTACAGACAAATATGAATTCGTTGGTAAATTTGAAGTGTGAATCGCTACATCTTAGTTGTGTTTGGATGCATAATAATAAGCATCTCTCAAAAAGGCTTCCTTTGTAAAATAACTAAACCATATTCTTGATTGTATTATTGTGATTTTATGGGATTTTTCATACTGGAACAGGGTATTATTACTCTTTGCTGTTTGGAAAAAGAAATCTCCTAAAAAACAGATCCTGTTACAAAAATAAGCCAATAAAATTATGATACAAGATCAGAAAGGCTACTATCACATTGTAAGGAAAGAAAAGCTCTCATGCTTTATTCTTAAGGGGAAAGAACTACGTGTTGATTTCAGGCTGTACGTAGCGGGGGAGGAGGAGCCGGAACAATTCCCCATCTCCAACGAACATCTTCGAAGTCCTCATCAAAATGGCGCTCATAATACACACACGTCAGATCAGTGCATCTCACGCCTGCACGGAGAGCCCAAGAGAAGTAATGCTGGTAGAACAAATTCCTCTGACTTTGGCAGAATCGGTTGCCACCCTGCAACCGATAGGCCGCACATGGGGAGAAGCATTTGCTCAAATTCTATGACCTTCAACGCTGATTCGCCAATCAAATTGGTAGGTAGGTCAAACAGGGTGTGCCAGAAGTCGTGCACTTCACGAGCGCGTGTTGCAACATAGGCTATTTCTTCTGTTTCCATGAACCTGACAGGTGGCCTGTCATCAGGAGAGAAGTTCCTGGATCCCATAAACTTAGCATATGCATCACCAAATGTGTTTGGCGGAAGGTCCCATGCATGCCCTACGTTAGCAGAGATGACACGAGGGCGCTCCAGTAGTACAGCTTGTGGAGGAGTTCATTAAAAGCTTATTCATCAATCATCAACTGAGATAATAAGGTCTGTAGTTAAGGATACCAACAAATCTTTTCAAGGATTATGACCTTGAGTTTCACTTGACCACTAATTTAATGAACTGAGGTCCAATAATCTTTTCAGGCTTGTTGCAAGCATTCTTACTCATTTGTTATTGTAGAGCCTTCAAGGATTATGACCTTGATCTTTCTGCAACCTCAGTTTTGAATCTGGTTGGACCATATTTGGACCTCCGTTCATTAAATTAGTGCATCTGGCCTTATCACTAAGTTAAGTAGCATTACCTGAACAAAGATGGTTGTAGGAACTTTTAGTTGCAAGATCTGTTAGCTGATGTTTTTGGAACTTTTGAGAGTACTCGCTTGGCAATCTCGTACAATTCCAGGGTGTAGGAAGTTCTATTTTTGATGGATTGAAGTCGTAAGCATCATGGTTAGTTTAGGCATCTAAACATCAGATAGGCAATCTTGTTAGATTTGCTCTTTTGCTCTTTGTTGGTTTAGGCTTAGAAGTTTGATTTTTAGACATCACATATCGAATGGGATGCTGGAAAACACACTTATATGCGAAAAGACATGGAAATATGGAGATTTCTCCGTGACTTTTAGGTGCAAGTGATTTGTTGGTATCCTTAACTACAGATCTTATTATCTCAGTTGATGATTGATGAATAAGCTTTTAATGAACTCCTCCACAGGCTGTACTACTGGAGCGCCCTCGTGTCATCTCTGCTAACGTAGGGCATGCATGGGACCTTCCGCCAAACACATTTGGTGCGGCATATGCTAAGTTTATGGGATCTAGGAACTTCTCTCCTGATGACAGGCCACCTGTCAGGTTCATGGAAACAGAAGAAATAGCCTATGTTGCAACACGCGCTCGTGAAGCGCACGACTTCTGGCACACCCTGTTTGACCTACCTACCAATTTGATTGGCGAATCAGCATTGAAGGTCATAGAATTTGAGCAGATGCTTCTCCCCATGTGCGACCTATCGGTTGCAGGGGGGACTGCCCGATTCAGCCAAAGTCAGAGGAATTTGTTCTACCGGCATTACTTCCCTTGGGCTCTCCGTGCAGGCGTGAGATGCACTGATCTGATGTGTGTGTATTATGAGCGCCATTTTGATGAGGTCTTGGAAGATGTTCGTCGGAGATAAGGAATTGTTCCTGCTCCTCCTCCCCCGCTAGGGGTGCCGTCGGTTTAGGAACCGCCGGTTCCGGGCCCGAACCGGCGGTGCAGGGTCGAGAATCCGGCGAACCTGAACCGGCCCGTATGAAATGTAAAGGGCCGGTTTTCTGACCCTGAACCGGCGGTTCAAGGGCCGAAAACCGGCGGTTCCGGGCTTTTTCCTTTTTTTTTTAAATTTTTTTGTATTCTTTTTTATGAAATTAAATGATTTGTGATGAAATTTCAAAATTCTAATTCAACTTAAATCTTAAAATATATAATATAAAAGACTTGTGTAGAAAATTTAATGATTGTGATGAAATTAAATGATTTATGTCATATTTTTTTTCCTTTTATGCAATTAAATGATTTATGTCATATTTTTAAGTTAAATGACTTGTGTTGAAAATGTATATTTTATGAAATTAAATGATTTGTGATGAAATTTCAAAATTTTAATTCAACTTTAAATATAAATTATAAACATGTGTTGAAATCGAAAATATAAACATGTAATATCTTTTATGTCATATTTTTAAATTAAATGACTTGTTGAAAATTTATATTTTATGAAATTAAATGATTTGTGATGAAATTTCAAAATTTTAATTCAACTTTAAATATAAATTATAAACATGTGTTGAAATCGAAAATATAAACATGTAATATCTTTTATGTCATATTTTTAAATTAAATAACTTGTTGAAAATTTATATTTTATGAAATTAAATTATTTGTGATGAAATTTCAAAATTTTAATTCAACTTTAAATATAAATTATAAACATGTGTAGAAATCGAAAATATAAACATGTAATATCTTTTATGTCATATTTTTAAATTAAATGACTTGTTGAAAATTTATATTTTATAAACATGACAATTAATATATTTTTAACATAATATTTTGTTATGTCATCTTAATTCTTAAGTAAATAAGTAATGCTTGTGCTTGTTTTTTTTTATTAAATGACTTGTGTTGAAAATTGAAATACAATAAAAGTACAATAATTCTAACACATTGACAATCAAAATAATGCATACAAATTGAATTTATTCTATGTATACAAAAAATATTATAAGGATACAAATTACAATCTTCAAAATTGAATAAGTAAACAAACTAACACTAACTAAATAACTAATTCATTACAAGTTTACAATAAATTCCGAAAGAGAGTTGTCTAACAGGGGGGAAAAAAATAAAAAAAATTAAGGGCTTGAGCTCAATTTTAATATAAATATTAAAATTGAGTGGCCTACGTATCTTCATTGAATAATGAAGAATCAAAGCCCACGTAGTTCTTTTACCTTAACTTACCTAATCGTAGTCCTCGACGGGCTCGGTGAATTCATCGTTTGGGCTCTCGTCGGCTTGATCCCATTCATTCTCTTGTCGTCGCAACTCGGCTTTGGACCAATCATCAAGCAACATGGTGGCCTCCATGTTTCGAGGATCCATGGTGCTTCTTCTTTCGTCCAAGACAAGCCCACCAACGCTAAATGCTTGCTCGACGGAGACCGTGGAGGCCGGGACCGCGAATAACTCCTTGACCATGGTGGCGAGTATGAGATATTCCCTCTCGTGCGAGGACCACCATCTCAAGACGTCAAATTGTATACCACCTACATTTTTGAAAGCAAATGTACTAGACAAATATATATCTAGCTCGTTAGTAGTATAGCTCCTTTGTGTATTCATAAATGAATAAGCGGCTTGAGCCCATTCGTTTTGATCAAAACTACTTCCTAAGTTGGAGGAGCCATATTGACCTTGTGAACTAGAAGTGCCACTTGAAGAGTATGAGGGGTTTGCAAGCATATATTTTTGTTCGTAGTCATTAAACAAAGTTATAAGTGTGTTATCTATTCTATGTTTAATATCATCTAAGTTGGGAAGGTACCATTCTAGCATTTCATTATTTCTTAATCTTGACTCATAGATATCTCCAAAGCTACCATAATAAATTTCTAATAGACGATAAACACCACCAATTTTCATTGAAGGATCTAAAATCTTAGCAATTAAAAAAACATCGGGAATTTCAAGAAAATATTTAAGCCACTTAATGATCATTTGATATGATACATCATTCAAATCGTTTTTTTTATAACAATCATTTAAAGCAATACCAATAAACATGCAATGTTCTCAAACTTTAATACTAGTACAATAATAAACACCGGATAAATCCGTGGTAGCATTTTGAAAAACCTTTAAAAGTTGAAATAAACTACCACATTGTTTCCAATAAGAGGGTGATAAAAGTAAGTTAGCCTCGGGAGTTGCTCTAAAAAAATCACATAAATGCTCAACATGTTCCATGGTAGATGCAAGCATGCCAAATGTTGAATTCCAACTAGTAGAAATATCTTTAACAAAATTTGTATATCGAATTTTTTTGTGACGACAATATTTTTGCCATTTTTTGCCAATAGCGGCTTTTCTATGCAACATATTAACGGCTTGTCTAATGGGATCAACAACATTATTAATAAGAGTATAAGCGTCTTGTACACATCTATTTAAAATATGACAAATACAACGAGCATGAAAATACCTACCTTCAAAAGAGGGTGCGCACGCGGCTTGTAACTCGGGAATGGAGGCGGTGTTGGCGGATGCATTATCAAATACAACCGAAAATATCTTGTTTAAAATGCGATACTCATTTAACACATAAACAATCAATTGAGCAATATTAGTAGCATTATGTGTTTCATTGAAATCTCTAAATGCAATTAAACGTTTTTGAATTAACCAACATTCGTCAACCCAATGACAAGTAATACCCATATAAGAATATCTTTGAAAAGAATCACTCCATATGTCGGAACTAGGGCTGAGCATAGAACCGACCGAACCAAAAAAACCGACCGAACCGATCATTTCTGGTTCGGTTCGGTTCGGTTTTAGAATTTCTGGTTGTCGGTTCGGTTCGGTTTTTATACTTAAAAACCGATCATGATCGGTTCGGTTGTCGGTTTTTTAGTTTTGGTTGGATTATGAACCGAACCGAACCGATCATGATGTGTATATATATATATATAATATATTATTTATTTTATATTTTATATTACAAGTGGTAAAAGTAAACCCTAGTCTCAATTTCTCATCCACATTTTGAAACTCCCAGCGGCGCCTCCCTTCTCCTGTTCTCCATTTCGAAACCCTAGTTTCCTCCCTCCCTCCCAACTGTGCCTCCATTCTCCACGCTTCCCAGCCGGCAGCCGGCGCCTCTCTAACCGGCGACCACCCCCAGCGCCTCCATTCTCTGCACGACTGCACCTCAATTCCGATTTCCGCCGTCTCTCCTCTAGGACGAGCAGCGGAGCAGACCAGGACAGCAGCACGAGCAGACCTGCCGGCCGCCCTCCGCTTCTGACATCTCCAGCACGAGCCAGACGCCGTCCAGACCAGCTTCTCCTCCGCCGGACCGCCGCTGAAGCCTGACGCTTTCGATTTCGAAAGGTAAACCAATTTCTTATGCTTTCTATTTTCCAGATTTCCGCTGAATCGATCTACATTCATGTAATTTGTAAATTGAATGAATGGACAGATTTGTGTTTAGGGTCAGATTTAGATTTTTTGTTGTTTGTGAATGAATGGACAGATTTGAAAATTGAATTGAATGAATGAATGGACAGATTTGTTGTTTGAGCAGTTTTGTATGTTTTTTTTTCGAATATTACATGTTGTTTTTTTACAGAATTCACTAGATTTGCTGTTTAAAATATATATATATATATATATATATATATATTCGGTTGGTTCGGAAACCGACCGAAACCGATCGGTTTTGGCCGGTTCGGTTGTGGTCGGTTTTCAGCCCTCAGGCGGTTCGGTTCGGTCCGTCCACACCCAAGGTCGGTTCGGTTTCGGTTTGTCCAAATTGGTTCGGTTCGGTTCGATTTTGAACCGATGCTCAGCCCTAGTCGGAACATATAGAAAAATTTTGATTTAAATTCTTAAAATGTTTTCGTAAATCACGTTTTTCTTTCTTCGGCTTGTCGCCTAATATTTTTGCACATAGAAGTTCGACCAATTTTTTTGGCGGCCGGATTATAAGCATTTTTCATAGTATGTTCAAAAGTAAATTTATCGGCATGCATAAAAGGCAAATGCTCCATTGAAACATAACGAGCCATGTAATCTCGAGCATTTTGTTGGTCATATTTCCATAAAACATTACCTTGTTCATTACCTTGTCGTTCGAAAGCTTCGGGATGCAGTTGCGTTTGAGTTGTATGGATTCCAAACTCGACAATGTGTTGTCTCTCCATGTGCCTTATGAGGGTGCCATAATCCCCTCCCGCTTTCCATTGATAAGTAGCGTTACAATAGTTGCAATAGGCAATGAACCTCTCGGGAGCATTTGGAGCATCATTTGGATGTTTTGGAGCGGGTTCCCTCCTAAAATGTTTTGTGAAAATGTTAGAAGAAAGTGATTTACTCTTACCCTTACCCTTACCTCTAGTGGGAGGGATTTCCTCCTCAACGTTGTGACGTGCTTGCTCGGTTTCCTCCTCCGCCTCTTCGTTACGAATTGTACGTGCATATTCTTCATCCTCCGCTTCTTGAAGTTGTCTAGCATATGCTTCATCGGCAGCCTCCCGGCGTGAGCCGAATGGTCCTCGTTGAACTGGCACTTTCACCCTTCTCCTAGAGGATGATGATGGAACTTGAACATTTTGAGTAAACTCGTGAGAAGTGGGAGTGCTATCAATATCTTCTTCGTGGTCGAGATTGATAGACTTGCCACGGTTACCACGACCATGAGACATGATAACAAATAAACAAGTAGAGAAGAGAATATAGATAATAGAGGTTAGAGAATAATAAGCAAGAACAATAAAGTAAATGAGCAAGTGAGTGTAGTGATAGTGTAATTGAAATATATAATATAGTATAGTATAGTATAGTATTTAGTACTTAATAGTAGTACTAGTAGTAATATAATGTAAAGCAAGAACAATAAATTAAAGGAGCAAGTGAGTGTAGTGATAGTGTAATTGAAATATATAGTATAGTATAGTATTTAGTACTTAATAGTAGTACTAGTAGTAATATAATGTAAAGCAAGAACAATAAAGTAAAGCAATTGAATAAGCAAGAGAATAGCTAAAGAATTATAGAGCAAGAGCAATTTAACAAGAGCAATAGCACATAAAGAATGTAGGAGAATTAGAAGTAGAAGAGATGAGAGTGTAGAATTGTTAATACAATGGAGTGATTTTGAAGGTAGAAGAAGGGGGGTATTTATAGATAAATTGGGTGGGGGAAAATGTGAATTAGATAAAATTCTGTGGGGAAAAGTATAATTATAATGTTGAAAATTTGAAAAAATAAAATAAAAAATAAAACAAAACATTTGAATTTGAAAGTTTGAAACTAAAGCATTTCATTGAGAGCCGGTCAAGGCCTAGGCGCCTAGCCCACTCACACTGCCCATCCCCCTCTCCCCCGCTGCTAGCCTGCTGCCCCTGCGCCCCGCCTGCCCCCCTGCGCCCCTGGCCCCCTGCTCTCCTCGGTCCCCGCTACGTGCAGCCTGAAATCAACACGTAGTTCTTTTCCCTTAAGAATAAAGCAGAGAGCTTTTCTTTCCTTACAATGTGATAGTAGCCTTTCTGATCTTGTATCATAATTTTACTGGCTTATTTTTGTAACAGGATCTGTTTTTTTAGGAGCTTTTCTTTTTCCAAACAGCAAAGAGTAATAATACACTGTTCCAGTATGAAAAATCCCATAAAATCACAATAATACAATCTAGAATATGGTTTAGTTATTTTACAAAGGAAGCCTTTTTGGGTATGAACTAAGTTTTTAATGACATTGAACGGATTTGAGTATGAATATTGTATGAACATGTAGCACATCTCTTGAATTAAGAAAATGTGTTCCTAATCCAAACCACCAATCTCCAAAATCTAAATCCCCTCACGTTTTTTTCCCACCAAATTCGTCATGAATATTTTTCAGGTCAGAATCATGGAGGTCAAGAGCAGGGAAAGACAAACAAGGAGGAACAAAAATGCATTAATTTATCTTGAATTTATGTTTTCTACAATTCCAGAATATTATTTGGGTTGTTTTGGATAGGATATGTGGACTTTGGGCTATTATTTTAAATTATTAATTTTGTATATTTTACCGTCAATATTTCGCCGGCACCACAAATCTTATACTGAAAGCAAGAACCTTTTATGCTTGTATACAATGATTCCTATGTTCACTGTTTTAATCTTCTATCTGACTGTGTTCATGATTGCATATGTATGTTCTATATCTCTATATAAGTAGATTATATGGTGTGTTGTAGATCATAGAAGACCATATAATTAGAATAACCTTAAGGGATATAATATGATCACAGCCGAAATAACTCTAGGACAAGTTATTGGTTTAGGCTGCAGTATAGATGGAAATAGTTTGTCTTGACTACTTGTCTATACTGGTACGTCATAACGTATTGATAGGACCGCAATGAGATGTATTCTTCTGTCTGACTTATGTGAAGAATCAAGATCTCGGTGACTTAATAGAATCTTAATACTAATAAGTTTTCAAATATATATGTTAATTTGTGTATCACTTTGACTTACTATGAGTGAGAGTTATATAGTAACTTGAGTACTCTGTATCTTGGGTGATAGCGGTTAATATATGATGTTTGATTATCTATATTAGTACCCGTATCCGATATAGGATAATGACATTCCCTTAAGGAGCTCAATAAGGTTTATTACGCTAAACTCTGCAGGTTGATTAAGTTCAGGCGCAATAATAAGGTTTGAGTGGTACTGCTTAAGGATTACAAAGAAATTAATTAATTTAAGCTGTCAGAGCTGTAATTAATTAATGGATGTCGGATATTTTAAATACGGAGATTTAATAAGTCTAAATACAAGCCCCGACTCATCACCGACAATAAAGGGGTAAGTCAGTATTGGTTCTCTAGTGGAATGAACTAATACTTATAAATTAATTATGGTCTGGGCTGACCATGGAGAATTAATTTATTTAAGGCCCATCTTTATTCCTTGTATCTGGTCCCTGGACTGGCCCAATGTCTCATTGCCCTAGAAGAAGGAGAAATCGCCCCCTACACTAAAGTTGGCGCCCCACTCTGATATTTTATTTAAATACAACTGTCTGCTCTTAGTACAATACACACTAATTAATTTGGGTTTTGTGAGAGCAGAAGGAGGCGCCAGAAACGTGTGAGCAGTTTCTCTCTTGGGACTTTCATAGATCGTTGTCCATCCAAGAGTGAAAGCTGAGCGGGATATAGTCTAGAAGGTCAGAGCTGGAGTCATTCGATTCGATCATCGACAGCCTTTGCATACGCTTCACAAGTAAGTTTTTCTAACACCAACGTGCAGCAATTAAATTCATAGGAGCATGTTAGGATTAATCGTTGTATGATAAATTAATAATAATCCAAGAAACGGTCATCGGACAAACAGAGTATTAATTCAGTTTAATATTCCTTCAGATAGGGGGTGGTCGAGTGAAACTCAAGGGATGGCAGCAAGCTGCTGTTGCAGTTGGATTAGCTGTTGGATCCGCGAAGAGCTGATTTGATAGCTGCTCTTGGGGAGACCACTGGAAAGCCCGCATTTCAAAGGGTTCTTGAGAGAATGAAGACAAGTCCAGAAGGGAGGGTGAGCTTTTCATTCATCACAAAAATAAAATTGCTGCTATTATTTACTTTTTTACACATTATTTCTTAGAGACTAATTTAGTTTCTCGACTGGTTTCATTTGATGTTCGCAGTGTACATTTTGTTTATAGATATTAAGAGGCAAATTGTTCTTAACACATCCATATTAGCTGGAGAAGAACCCAACATACTAATCTTTTCAGGCTTGTTGCAAGCATTCTTACTCATTTGTTATTGTAGAGCCTTCAAGGATTATGACCTTGATCTTTCTGCAACCTCAGTTTTGAATCTGGTTGGACCATATTTGGACCTCAGTTCATTAAATTAGTGCATCTTGGCCTTATCACTAAGTTAAGTAGCATTACCTGAACAAAGATGGTTGTAGGAACTTTTAGTTGCAAGATCTGTTGTTTTTGGAACTTTTGAGAGTACTCGCCTGGCAATCTCGTACAATTCCAGGGTGTAGGAAGTTCTATTTTTGATGGATTGAAGTCGTAAGCATCATGGTTAGTTTAGGCATCTAAACATCAGATAGGCAATCTTGTTAGATTTGCTCTTTCGCTCTTTGTTGGTTTAGGCTTAGAAGTTTGATTTTTAGACATCACATATCGAATGGGATGCTGGAAAACACACTTATATGCGAAAAGACATGGAAATTTGGAGATTTCTCCGTGACTTTTAGGTGCAAGTGATTTGTTGGTATCCTTAACTACAGATCTTATTATCTCAGTTGATGATTGATGAATAAGCTTTTAATGAACTCCTCCATAGGCTGTACTACTGGAGCGCCCTCGTGTCATCTTTGCTAACGTAGGGCATGCATAGGACCTTCCGCCAAACACATTTGGTGCGGTATATGCTAAGTTTATGGGATCCAGGAACTTCTCTCCTGATGACAGGCCACCTGTCAGGTTCATGGAAACAGAAGAAATAGCCTCTGTTGCAACACGAGCTCGTGAAGTGCACGACTTCTGGCACACCCTGTTTGACCTACCTACCAATTTGATTGGCGAATCAGCATTGAAGGTCATAGAATTTGAGCAGATGCTTCTCCCCATGTGCGCCTATCGGTTGTAGGGGGGACTGCCCGATTCAGCCAAAGTCAGAGGAATTTGTTCTACCAGCATTACTTCCCTTGGGCTCTCCGTGCAGGCGTGAGATGCACTGATCTGATGTGTGTGTATTATGAGCGCCATTTTGATGAGGACTTGGAAGATGTTCGTCGGAGATGGGGAATTGTTCCTGCTGCTCCTCCCCCGCTACGTGCAGCCTGAAATCAACACGTAGTTCTTTCCCCTTAAGAATAAAGCAGAGAGCTTTTCTTTCCTTACAATGTGATAGTAGCCTTTCTGATCTTGTATCATAATTTTACTGGCTTATTTTTGTAACAGGATCTGTTTTTTCAGGAGCTTTCCTTTTTCCAAACAGCAAAGAGTAATAATACCCTGTTCCAGTATGAAAAATCCCATAAAATCACAATAATACAATCTAGAATATGGTTGAGTTATTTTACAAAGGAAGCCTTTTTGAGAGATGCTTATTATTATGCATCCAAACACAACTAAGATGTAGAGATTCACACTTCAAATTTACCAACGAATTCATATCTGTCTGTAGAAAAACTATTGACAACTCTTGCAGCAGAGACGCAATACCATAATTTGCTGCTACATTTACAAACAAATAACCCAAAACCTTAAACAGAAACACCCCACGAGGCTTGCAGCAAAGACGCAAAATACCATATTGCTGCCACATTTTTACAAATAAATGTCTCGAAACACACTTTGGCGATCCCGGCTGCAGGACCCTGGCTGTTGCTTAGTTGCTGCTGCTGCCGCCACCAAAAAGGTAACCCAAAGAAGAACCTCCTCCGGGAGCAGCATGAACCTTAGTTGATGGTCGATCCTGAGACAAAGCAATGGTTCTAAACACACAAAATGCGAAGCATTGGACTGGACCTAGAGGAGTTGATGGACAAAATGATACCAGAAACATGACAAGTATGCACTCACTAATCACTACATTAAATCACTAACTCTCAGGCTCTGTCCTAAATCCTAATCAATTCGTTGTGGAGCTTTTCTGTTTCCTCTATCCAGTTACCTTTTGGTACATGATGAATTAGTTAAGGAAATATACATCCCTTATATATCAAATATCACAAACAACAATTTGAATTTATCCTTCATGTGAGAACTAAAATTTGGATGGTTGTCACCACATGCCTACTTAGCATTATTGTTGTGCCGGATGCCAAGAATTGAACCACACATAGTAATCAGATTGTAAGAGAAACACATCATCATCCAATCAAGATAACAAAGGAATGGAATTGGATAGAATGAAAAGAAACCAAGAACTTCATAATGCCAAAATACCACAATCAAGTAACTTCATCAAAACCCACCAAACACATAATCTTGTTTCACCGGAGACATACCGTGATAAAATTGCAAGTACTCTGACCATCTGCTCTGACGTAGTTGTTGGTGGTGCTACTATGAATCCCTGCAGGAATCTGCTTGCTAACGTCTACTGGCTTAGGAGCGGAATTAGGCTTTGGCGAAGGTTCTTTACTAGCAACACTACTCTCACTCGGTGCAGCTTGTGCTTTCCCCACTGCTGGTTTTGGAGCCTCACTGCTACCAAACAAGTAACCCAATGAACTCTGCCCTCCACCGCTGCTAACTCCACGACCCATATCTCCTATTCGTCTATGATCAAAAGTTACAAGCTTAATCTGGGCAATGCAGATGGGAAGTGACAATCAGAACCTGATCAAATACTAAATTCTGTATGTCTATGTAGAAATTCCAAGAGAATACAAACCAATAGATAGCCCTGATTTCAACTATGTAGAGAATCTTATTTCCTCCAACTTTAATTATCCAAACAAATATCAACTTTCAGTTTCTGAAACAATATTTTGCTTTAATCTAAGGCTGCAGGAAACCAATAATCAAAAATTAAGGATCCCACTATATAAACATCAGTATTAACCCAATAGGAAATGGCTGGCATGAGCAGCAACTTTGAACATCAATAATTATGTAGAACTGAATTTATTCTTCATGAATTTAACTAATTGCATCAACCATAATTGCAATTACAACTCCATAAATATGATACATAATACTCCACCAGAAAAGATCATAGCCCACAAATCAAATCAACAGCTATATACAATTGAGCAAACAATTCGAAAACAGTATCACGCATCAGTAAAGTGAAATGAGTTGGATGCAAGAACATACTTTTCTAATTATCTTTCACCTTTTCTTGATCAGATCTACGATCAATTCTTTGCGCAGGTAGCCCCATCCCACTCAGTAACTTTTTAGTGTCGTAAAAATTAGTAGGAGCCAAATTATTATCAGGAAGGATCTCTTTTATCAACTCAAGCCACTGATCAAAACATCTTTCGGACATATTCCCCTCTGCTTTTAAACTCATTACACGAGCAACAAGAGACAATTGTGAATGTGTTTTGCAACCGGGCCACAACTCTTTATCCGCTGCTTTCAACATATTATATAACAATTGGGCCTCCGAATTTGGGGGTTCTTCGATGTTTTGAATGTTATATTGGGATGCAGCAATATCCATGACCATATTCTGATAATTATCTTCATTAGCCTCTTCTTCTTCAAAATTATGATATTCAGTCGTGGGCATTTCAATTTCACCATGAAACCTCCAAATATGGTAATCCCGCACAAATCCGTTCTTTGCAATGTGATAGTGAACATTGTTTTTATATGGAAACGTATATTATCGCATTTCCTACACGGACACCTAATTTTTTCACCATCCATTAAATCTCGTCTACTGTTAGCGTAATCAATAAAACCTTGAAGACCTCTTTGAAAATCGGGATTCAAAGCTCCATCAGGTAGAAAACGCCGATACATCCACTCACGATTTTCACTCATTTCTACAATTTGGTTCATTTAAGTATGTTAGAAATTTAAAATCTATTGATTTTTAAAGTTTTACTAATCTCTAAGTCTATAGAACATTAAAAGATACTCTGATAATATAACACATGTTCAACACAAATTCTATAAATCAAACACACAAACACGTACGCGGCTCCAAGCCATCACCACAGCAACAAAATGGGATGGAACACAGCCATCCCCCAACCTAATCTCCATTTACTACCTAGATACATGCTCATCTAATATATACAAAAATAAAACACCTAGATACATGCTCATCTATGTTTAATAATTCAAACTATGGCTACCATTTGAGCCATAGTAGCAAAACAATAGATAATATAGTGAAAACTTACTTTTTTTTTCCTTGCTCTTTTTTCTTGTTCTCCTTCACTCGTCGTCGTCTGTTTCCCCTACATCACCAATTTTTATTTTAATAATCACCTTCCTTACAATCAAATATTTGACTAACCAACAACACAAAATACAAAATATTGAAACAAAATTCAAAATTAGTAACAGAGTTGCAGATGAAAGGAATTAAAAGAAAGGAACAAAAGGCTCTGTTGGAAATGAATCATCCCTATTAAAAGAAATTTCCAAAAAACTAACCTTTATTGATCACACTTCTTTGCTCTCTTTTCTCTTGTTGTCCTCGACTAGTTTCTTTATTCCACAAGAATCAAGGATGGAGTGGTGTACTACAAATGAGAATTAATCCAAATCAACAAAAGAATTATCTTAAAGCAAAAAAAATATAAGCAACATTTTTTATCCAAATGATAAGAGTGTCTAATCATTTCTTTGAATGTTCGTGAATATCATTTCTTATTCATGTTAACAAAGTAGAGATATGCGAAAACCATTTCTTAGGGCAGACAAGGATTAAATTCAGTTCATAAGCTGAAAATCATAGGCTGAAAATCAAACGATGAGTCCAACACAAAAAGGATTAAATTCAGTTCTTATACACATAATTAGCGGCTGATTTCCAGAACATTTAGAAGAAAAAAAATCTCAACTCACCAGATTTTGGTTGGGGCGTTTCTGAGCTCAGAATGAAGGAGACGATGCAGTTAGATTGGCCGACGGAGGCAAGGGCAGCAGGTTCAACGCAGGCGGCCGGAATGGACGGCGGAGGCAGGCGGCGGAGACTTCGCCTTCTCTGGAAGTCCAGCAGATCGGAGTGGACGGCGGCAGCGGCGACTTCACAGCAAGGGCGGAGTTTGCGGCGGTCTGCAGGAGACTGATTTCCGGCGGAGAAGGGTGGTGGGCGGCGCGATTGTTAGGGATTTAGGGATTTAGGTACGGCGGCAGCGGCGAATTCACAGCAAGGGCGGAGATTGCGGCGGTCTGCAGGAGACTGATTTCCGGCGGAGATGGTGGCGGAGGAGGGTTGTGGGCGGCGCGACTGTTGCTTTTGAGAAGGGTTAGGGATTTAGGGATTTCAAAGTGAGGAAGAAGCGTGACTGATGCTTTTGGTAGAAGGCCGTTTTTTTATGTTTTAAAATTATTAAAAAAAACCTGCAAAAATTGAAAAATAGTAATTTAACATCGGATTAATTTCCGTCGGTACTAACGACGGAACAAGATTCCATCGGTATTTTTAAAGCCAAAAATTCAGAATATTAAAAAAAATACATTAGCAACGGAAAAATGTCTGTCGTTAAAATTCCATCGGTCGTCCGTCGGTAAATCCATCGTTAATTACGCGGGAATTTAGCCGGGAAATTTTCCGTCGGTATTCCGTTGGTAAATCCATCGTCTAATCGAGAATTGAAGATCCATCGTCATTCCGTCGATAATTAATGACGGACAGATGTCCGTTGTTAATTCCGTCGGTGTCCGACCAGTTTTCTTGTAGTGAACACTACTCTCACTCGGTGCAGCTTGTGCTTTCCCCACTGTTGGTTTTGGAGCCTCACCGCTACCAAACAAGTAACCCAATGAACTCTGCCCTCCACCGCTGCTAACTCCACGACCCATATCTCCTATTCGTCTATGATCAAAAGTTACAAGCTTAATCTGGGCAATGCAGATGGGAAGTGACAATCAGAACCTGATCAAATACAAAATTCTGTGTGTCTATGTAGAAATTCCAAGAGAATACAAACCAATAGATAGCCCTGATTTCAACTATGTAGAGAATCTTGTTTCCTCCAACTTTAATTATCCAAACAAATATCAACTTTCAATTTCTGCAATAATATTTTGCTTTAATCTAAGGCTGCACGAAACCAATAATCAAAAATTAAGGATCCCACTATATAAACATCAGTATTAACCCAATAGGAAATGACTGGCATGAGCAGCAACTTTGAACATCAATAATTATGCAGAACTGAATTTATTCTTCATGAATTTAACTAATTGCATCAACCATAACTGCAATTACAACTCCATAAATATGATACATAACACTCCACCAGAAAAGATCATAGCCCACAAATCAAATCAACAGCTATATACAATTGAGCAAACAATTCGAAATCATATCACGCATCAGTAAAGTGAATTGAGTTGGATTCAAGAACATACTTTTCTAATTACCTTTCACCTTTTCTTGATCAGATCTACCGTATGGAGCCATGAAAAGTATTATGGAGCACGAGGTTACTGCTTCCAGTCATTTATTGAATCTTCCAGGGGGGCTGGCAATGTAGAATTTGGAATTTAGCGGAAGGACAACCAATGAGTGATGGTGCGAGAGTGGAGGGTGTAATTTCGGAGTGGATATAGCAGTTTGTCTCTAGGTGACCCAAAATACAAATACATATAAAGTGGGCCTCGCTTTTAAAAGGAGCATGAGTGAGGGCTATGATTTATTCTGAGATCCCTTAACTAGATCAAAATAACCAAATCCACTACCGAAAATAATGGTAACATCTCTAATTACCATTATTCTGGAATTGTAGAAAACATAAATTCAAGATAAATTAATGCATTTTTGTTCCTCTCCTTGTTTGTCTTTCCCTGCTCTTAACCTCCATGATTCTGACCTGAAAAATATTCATGATGAATTTGGTGTGAAAAAAACGTGAGGGGATTTAGATTTTGGAGATTGGTGGTTTGGATTAGGAACACATTTTCTTAATTCAAGAGATGTGCTACATGTTCATACAATATTCATACTCAAATCCGTTCAATGTCATTAAAAACTTCTCTCTCACAAATCGTTCTTAAACTTGCAAGTTTTGACAATACAAGTTTTGATATTAAAACTAAAATTTACAACTTTAGATTATTATAATTTATTTGTTTTGAATCTATTTTTTGTGATTCTTAAATCCAATCTTTAATTTAAGATGGATAATGAATATTTAAATTGACAATTTTTGAAAAAGAATCAAAATATCTAATTTGCCGGCAAAATATTAACGTTAGAAATGTGATTTCACATAATATATAGATTTACAAGTCAATAATAATAATAATAATAATAATAATAATAATAATAATAAATAGTAATTATTATTATTATTTGATTTGATACTAAACACCCATCATCATTCTTCTTGAACCCTAATTCCCCTTCTCCCTCGTCTGCATATTGAATTCCAGATTTTGCATCTTCAATTCCAGAGTTTGGGGACACAACAGCAGATTGAAGAAGAGGTATTTATGGAAGATGATCTCACCTTACATTTCTTTTTTTATGGTGAAGATGTTGAATGAATTTTGTTGATGTGATTACTGAAATCCATGTTTATGCGTAAAAATGCTGAAATCACGTATGAAATTGTTGCCGAAATCATGTTTATTTAACTATGTCTGCATCTCCCGATTCCTACATTCTCGCATAGCCTCAGCGTCGCACATATTGGTGCGCTTCAGCGTGGCTTTGGCTTGAGGCGCGGGAGATGATAGGGGGTGGTCGAGTGAAACTCAAGGGATGGCAACAAGCTGCTGTTGCAGTTGGATCAGCTGTTGGAGCGTTGTTGGATCCGCGAAGAGCTGATTTGATAGCTGCTCTTGGGGAGACCACTGGAAAGCCCGCATTTCAAAGGGTTCTTGAGAGAATGAAGACAAGTCCAGAAGGGAGGGTGAGCTTTTCATTCATCACAAAAATAAAATTGCTGCTATTATTTACTTTTTTACACATTATTTCTTAGAGACAAATTTAGTTTCTCGACTGGTTTCATTTGATGTTCGCAGTGTACATTTCGTTTATAGATATTAAGAGGCAAATTGTTCTTAACACATCCATATTAGCTGGAGAAGAACCCAACATACTAATCTTTTCAGGCTTGTTGCAAGCATTCTTACTCATTTGTTATTGTAGAGCCTTCAAGGATTATGTGTAATAACCCGCTCTTTTAATTATATTAAAACCAGTAATGCAATAATTAATTATTGCATCTTTAAGTAATTATCTATGATTTGATTTCAACTCATGATTTCGAATTGAATTATATATATTTTTAGAAGCAGAGTTATTATTTTATTTACGTAGCTTCGCGTGAGAAACCGCGATAAGGATTATTGGGCAGTCAATAATTTTTACTTCAAAGTTATAACTGACTTAGCGAAGTCATGTTATTAATTGAGGTGGAGCTGTTCTATTTAATTATTTTTGGTACTTGGGTCGTGGATTATTTCCGACGTGCGAGGCGAACTAAATCTACGAATTTAATTTAGATATTCAATATCGAATCAAGATCTATTAGAGCAAATGTGTTCGTCAACAGGCCGCGATATCAGTAGAAATCCAGATTATTTTATTACAAAGATAAGATCTTATTTTCCTTCACTCACATACCACTTTACAACTTCTATTTACAAATCCTTCTAATCCTATTTCCTATCTCTTTAAATTACTAACTACAAAAAGAAGAAAGAAAGAAAAAAAAAGGGGGGAAAGGACGTGTGGGTGTACTGGATCAGCAGCTCCCACCCCTATCTCTGCACCTTGTGCTAGCACACTCAAGTGATCCAACCCCTACTCCAGCCACCCTATCCTGCTCATTTCACTAGCATACTCAAGTATGCAGCAACGGATTCTTTTATTTGTATCAAACCAGCCAGCAAACAATACCCACTCTCACTTTATTTCGCCAACAATTATCAAAGAGCAGCTGCGAGTTTCTGCCAAAGCATCGAGGTAAGGCTTGGCCTCAATGCTTCATTTCCTTTAATTAGTTCACCTGCATTAACACAAGAATCATCGTTCATTCAGTTATTCTCTAATTAAAACCATCCGATTACAATAATCAATACAGCAAATAAGCCAAGCAACTTCAAGGTGAGTTTTATTTTTAACTCTACCATTTCTGCCAAAGTCTCCTTCATTTGTTAAAACAACGACACCTTCATTTCATTTCAGTATTTCACAAAGTATTCAACTCCAACAGCCACTAATCAGCTCGAAAACATTCAAGGTATTCTACTATCTCGAATATTCAATTCAATCCTCATTTATAGCAGGGCACGATCATGTTTCACCACTGCATGAAATGGCCTAGATATGTATAACAATAGAAAGACTTATGCTTTCCATCCTACTGCACTCTAGAACAACAAGCTTGAGAATCTCCATCCTTAACAGCTAGAAACTAGAGAAGAAAAGGAAAGTAGAACTTAGCTTTAGAAGAGGAAGGGCTGACTGCCCGTTCGGTTGAGACTTAGACGACGATAACCGTGACAGGGACAAACTCACATGACCTCATCGAGACCCGAGAACGATAGCTACGGAGATTACCGAACCAGAAGAGACGGCTCGAGGTGGAGGGGAAGAAGCCGACCGGTACCAGGGCCGGAGCAGCAGCCGCTCGGTAGTGGCGATTGTTCCATTTTCTGGAAGCCAGGGCTCGACAACGTTAGGAACTATGAGGATGGGAGATGAACGGTGCCGCTCCCAGGCGGTGATCGCTCGCCGGATTTCCGACAAGGAGGTGGCAGCTGCGACTTACCAGAAGAGGTTAGGGCTCGATTTTGAACTCTGCGTGTAGATTGAGGAAGAGAGAAGACGGCGCCGGGGTTAGATGCGTCGGCAGACGACGCAGGCCGGAGCAGGCGGTGGCAGAACGAAATCTCGGTGAGAGGAGAAGAGACCGAGCGGCCGGCTTTGAGAAAGAGAGAGAGCGTTGGCTCCTTGGATGAGAGAGAGAAGAGCGTGTTATGCTATGAGAGAGAGAGAGAGCCGAGTTTAATTTGGGGATGGGCTCCTCTTTTATTTAATTTGGGCTTTCCCCTTTTAATTGTAATTGGGCCATTCTCATTAATTCTTTTGGGCTCTTAATTACTCAAGTGTATGTGTTGGGAATCTTGTGGAATATCCTAATCCTTGTTTTGATGATACCAAAATTCATAGGTCGTAATTGTAATAGACTAGAACTGTTTTGAACTCAAGTGTTAGAGTTCGTTTCTAGTTTAGTTTGCGGTTTCGAAGACTGAAGACTGAAGAACGAAGGACTGAAGACTGAAGACTGCAGATACCAACTGAAGTATCAGTTGAAGAATCAGTTAGGAACTGATTACTTAATGCGTGCCACGTGGACTCAGCGGACTGATACTAACGTCAAGTATCCGTTGAACATTCCTCCTCGGACTGATCTTCCAACGTTCAGAGGAAGCCACGTACTCACAAAGTACATCCGCATTAAATGCAGAGATCTCAGAATCCCTATCTCTACAGAGGTCATTCCTATCTGGTGGATACTTTATCAGAGACGTCACATCTCTTGTCCATCAAGAGAGCCGTTTCCACCAAGACAAGGAACCTCGAAGATTGAAGCCTCAGCCCAAATTCGAATTGCTCTCCAACGGAAGAAATCTTGAGGACGTTCTACGCCAACGGATCTATTTAAGAGTTCTCCTACAAATAGCGCTCGAGGATCACTTCAACCTTCACCGATTCAACTACATACGCTGAAGCTCTGCCAAAATCGCTACTCAGCCAAAAGCTTAATCTCCCCAAAGCTTGAATCGAAGAAGAGAATTACAAAGCCAAAAATCAGTCACTGCTGATTATACACATTCTCTTAGACCTTAGGCAAACACCTGTTTACCCAAAGCCAAGGTCAAACTTGCTCCAAAGAACTTGTTCTTTGAAGTATAGTTGGCAACCGTTCAAACCTCATTTCCAAAGAGAGAATTGAGTGTTTGAGTGATTCGGAGTTCAGAAAGGCATTCTGACTCTGAGAATTCTTAACACGGGTTGCGTTAAGTGAGAGAAGTCTTAGCACGGGGTGTGTTAAGCAGAGAAATCCGACGCGAGTGAAGTGTGGGTCCTGAAGAAGGGTTTTCTTCAGTGTCACAATTGTGTACACCCGGCAAGCACACGGTTTGGTTTGCAGTGCACCTGTTAAGCACTTGCGGAGTGGATTGTTGGTCTAATCAACCAACCGTGGATGTAGAAAAGGGTTTTTTCGAACCACGTAAAAGTCTCTATGTTGTTTACAGCTTTCAGTTTTACATTCCTACTTGCGTTGTTTCATTTGATAAACTGAATACTGATAAACTGCAAAGAGAAACCTAAAGACCAACATCGTGCTCAACCAAGGCTATTTCGAAACTAAGTTTAATTTTCCGCTGCGTATGATATCAGTCTGACTGATCTATCTTTTGATAGTCAGGAAGAGTGTCATCATCTCTGTTTTAGCAAACTCGACTGAAGCCCATAAGTGCATCAGTTAAGTTCCAGCAACTTAACTGATAACTCCTTACTGAAGAGGTTTCAGTATCAGTCGTCAACCCTGTTTGGTTAAAACTGTTTTTAGTCAACAGGCGTCACCGTTTGCGTGTAAAGTTTCATTTTGTTCTCTGACTGAGATCCCTCTGATTGAGGAATTTAAAAATAGCCCATAGGTGTATTTCCCCCCCATATACCTATTCGAGACCCTCCGGGCCTAACAATTGGTATCAGAGCAGGTTGTTCGCAAGAACACTCTGTTTCTGAATAGGTTCTAATTGAACTAGATCATTTTTCTCAAGGGTCTCGGAAAAGTTTTTCTCTTTCTTTGTGCTTGCTATCTGCTCTATCTGTTGTTATCTGTTCTCTTTTTTTTTTATGGAGACTAACCACAGCAGATTATCTTCTCTACCTATGTTCAGTATTGAAAAATACGACATATGGAAGTTTCGGCTTGAAAGCTTCCTCACCGCCCAACATTGCCGAATGTTGGAAGTCATCACCAACGGACCAATTACCATCACCGAAACTGTCAAAAGGGTTCATGTTGATCCTCGACAGGATCCTTACGATGAGGTCCAGCCCAAGCAAAAGACAGACTTCTCCACCGAAGAAATGAAGCAAGATGAGCTTGACAACCTCGCCAAAAGCATCATCTCCAGCACCATTCCCGACAAGCATGTCATGAAGATCATCAAATGCGGAACTGCAAAGGAGATGTGGGACATTCTTGAAAGAATGTGCGTAGGTTCCGAGGAAATCAAGGAGAATAAGCTATCCATAGCTTGCCAGAAGTTCGACTCCTTCATCATGCTCAAGAATGAATCTGTCGAAGAAATGGAACTTAGATTCAATCAAATCTTGAATGAAGTTCAATCCATTTCTAAAGACAAATACACTGAACGAGAAATCAACTTGAAGATTCTTCGAGCACTGCCACGAGGAGAATGGCAGATCTACTCAGTCGCTCATCAACATAAGCCTGGATTTAGTCAGCTCCCGACAAACAAGCTTTTCTCCGATCTCATGGCAAATGAGTTCGATCTTCAGAGAAATCTTGGAATCAAGAAGGCTGGAGGATCAGATGAAGATGGTCCATCAACCTCAAGAGGAGCAGCACTGAAAGCTTCAACAAGAGAAGGCAAGAAGTAAATCAAGGAACCGGTGGAACTCAACCCTGAGGACTTCTTTAGTCAATATGCTTTGTTGACTGAAAGATTCAACAAAATGGAGTCCAAATTCCGGAAGTACAGAAGGTTCCACAAGCAGCACTACAAAGGAAAGGAAAGAGAAAGCAACTCCAGACATTCCACTGATCGAAGCGGAGAAAGGAAGTCGGCCGCTTACGACATCAAAGACATGGAATGCTTTGGACGTAGAAAGAAAGGGCACTTTCGAAATGAATGCCCTGATCTGACTCAAGCTGAGCGCAGAGAGCTGAAAGCCAAGAAAGATCGCAGCTTTTTGAAGAAGAAAGCGATGGTTGCTGACGATGTTGATTCTTCCAAAGACATATCAGAATCATCCGACTTCGACAGCACCAGCTCAGACGATGAGAGTCAAGCCCTGATGGCCAAGGGATCTGAAAGTGTGGCTGACAACAGCTACGACAATGGAATGAATGGCTCAGAGGTAATCTCTCATTTAAAAACTCCTTATACTGATAACTTCCTGATGCTTTCAAGAGACCACTCAGAATCTGGAGAAAGCTCATCCGATAAAACTGACGAGTTTAATCAGCTCATGACTGATCACTGTCAGTTGAGGAAAATGTTCGAAGATCTCCTCAAGCAGAATCAGAAAATGGAAAAGGAGATCAATGATGAACGAGCTAAGAATCAGACAATCGTCTACTTTTCGGATGAAACTTGTCTTGATCAGCTAATCATGGAGAACAGTCGACTGGAAGAAAAGCTCAGAATCTCCAACTCGGAATGTGATAGAGCTTCTCATGAGATCAAGAGGCTCAATCACAAGCTGGAAGAAACAATCAAGAACTGCATGATGAACTCTCCCATGATGAGCAACTTTCCATCAAAAAGCCTGGTTAGAAGCATTAGAGGAAAGGTTGCAGCTGACAAAGGAAATAATATCATGATCAATTCAAAGGACGATACTTCTGAAGTCACAACATCAGAAGAATCAAGGGATCATGATATGGATGAAGTTCGCAAATGCAAACTGATGGCAAGAACAAATGTTCCACCTCCAAGGAGCTTCAGACGAGCAAAGGAGGCCCCCAACCAGATCATCCTACTGAGAAGACTGGAAAGCAGATTTCAGTCAAAGATCAGGGAAGGAACATCAAGAATCAAGAAGAATCTTCCTCACCAATCCAGGGGAAAGAACGGCCACATCAGTCAGAAACTGAAATCAGTTCAGTTTTAGAAGGAACAACATCCATGGAGACAAAGCAATGAGTCCAGAAGAGCAAAGCAACTTCACGACGACAAGCAACTGAACATCAGTCGACTCATGTCTCTCGACATCAGTCTGGAAAGACTCAAGTATCTCAAGGAAGATACTTCACCGAGCAAAGAAGACCTCAACCACTCATCAGACAGAACTCCTACAAGAGTGAGGCCTTCAAAAGAAATTCTCAACAGAAGAATGTTCGTGTGCCAACTGAAGCGCCAACAACGTCAGTCAGACGATCAGCAAAGCGCAAGAGATCAGCCAGACCAATTCTGAAGCAGATATGGGTTCCAAAGGGAACTCGAGCTGATAACGAAGAACCCAAATCTTGATTGGGTACTCAAGTTAACTCTTCCTTGTAGGTCAAAAACAAGAAACACAAAAAGAAGGAAGAAGTTAAAGCCTCAATCAGAACATGGTATCTGGATAGCAGCTGCTCGAAGCACATGACGAGCTACAAAGAATATCTATCTTAGTATGTTGTGAAAGCTGGATCCAAAGTTGCATTCGGAGACAACTCAATCGGAGAAACAAAAAGCTATGGTGTACTCAACATGAGTAATGCCAGTATCAGTAATGTTAGCTTTGTTTCTGGTCTTAAACATAATCTGTTGTCTGTAAGTCAATTTTGTGACAACGGTTTCACAGTGAAGATCAAGAGGGATGAATTCACTGTTAGAAACATTCAAAAGAAGGTGGTTCTGAAAGGATTCAGACAAGGAAGTCTCTACGTTGTTTCATGGGAAGACAGCCCTCCAGAAATGTGCCTCATCAGCAAAAGCATCTCAGAGCTCAACTGGCTGTGGCACAGGAGACTCAACCATCTCAACTTCAAGACGATCAACAAACTTGCTAAACATCAACTGGTAGAAGGTCTACCTTCTATTGTGTTCCAGAAGAAGTAAGAATGTGAAGCATGTCAAAGAGGAAAGCAGACGCGAATGTCATTCAAGTCAAAGTCAGGACACTCCTCTGGAAGAATTCTTCATCTACTTCACATGGATCTGTTTGGCCCAATCTCTCCAAGAAGCTACAACGGTAGGAAGTACACCTTAGTAGTTGTGGATGATTACTCACGATATACGTGGGTGATCTTTCTCTTCAAGAAGAAAGAGACTCTGGAGGAACTGCCAAAGCTGCTGAGAAGACTGAGCGTCGAAAAGGAAGTCAACATCATCAGCATCAGATCAGATCGTGGGACTGAATTCCTCAATACAGTCATCCGTGAGTATTGTGAGGAACAAGGAATCAGTCATCAAACTTCTGCAGCAAGGACTCCTCAACAGAATGGAGTAGCTGAAAGAAGAAACCGGTCTTTGAAGGAAGCAGCAAGGACGATGCTAGCCGAATCAAAACTCCCTTTGAAGTTTTGGGCAGAAGCAGTCAACAACGCATGCTACACTCAGAATCGCTCCTTCCTTACTCAAAGACATGGAAAGACTCCATACGAGCTATGGAAGAACAGGAAACCTTCAATAGCATATTTTTATGCTTTCGGTTCTAGGTGTTTCATCCACAACAACGACAAGAAGAGGTTAAACACATTTGATAGCAAGGCTGATCCAGGAATCTTTCTTGGATACTCTGGAACAGACCGATCCAGCAAAGCCTATCGAGTGTTTAATTCTCAAACTCTGTGTGTTGAAGAAACACCACATGTGGTCTTTGATGAGTCTACAGATGATTTCAGGGAACAGGAAACTGCGAAATGTGTTGATAACACTGAATTTTCCAAAGCTGAAATCGACAACACCGAGCCGTCTACTGTCTTGGTGTGGGAACCAGGAAAAGATGAAGATACTGAGAAGCTTCAGTATCAGAAGATCAGTCAAAGGTCTGAAGCTCAGACTGAAGCTAATACAGATGGCATCAGTCAAGGGGGAACTCCAGTTGCTGAAGATCAAGTTGCACGTGCCGAAGCAGCTCCAGCTCAACTCTCCCCTGCTCCAGAAGGTGCTCAACACTTCAGAACCATTCTGACTGAAGAAGCCCCACCATCTCCAGAAGAGATCAAGAAGTATCGAAGATGGTTTGAACTTCACTCAAAGGAGAACATCATTGGAGAACCATCAGATGACGTTAAGACTCGAAGATCAATGTGCAACCTCGTCTTTGATATCAACCAGAACTGCATCAATGAAGATAAGATTTTCAGCTGTTTCTTATCATCTACAGAGCCCAAGGATATTGAAGAAGCTTTAAAGTCCACTCAATGGGTCATCGCAATGTAAGAAGAACTCAATGAATTCAACCGAAATTCAGTTTGGGAGCTTGTGGATCGACCAAACGATGCAAAGGTGATTGGCTTGAAATGGATTTTCAAGAACAAGAAAGACGAAGAAGGAAACGTTGTGAGAAATAAAGCAAGGCTTGTAGCAAAAGGATACAGTCAAGAAGAAGGAATCGACTACGATGAAACGTTCGCTCCAGTTGCCAGATTGGAAGCAGTCAGACTCTTCTTAGCCTTCGCAGCTCACAAAGGTTTCAAGGTACACCAAATGGATGTCAAGTGTGCATTTCTCAATCGAGTGCTCACAGATGAAGTCTATGTGGAACAACCTCCAGGCTTTGAGGTTGCTGGACCAGAAAAGGTGTACAAGCTGAAGAAAGCGCTCTATGGATTGAAGCAAGCTCCAAGAGCGTGGTATGATACTCTCTCGGAGTATCTTGTTGAACAATGTTTCAAGAAAGGATCTGTGGACAGAACGTTGTTCACTCTCAAAGAAGGAGAAGATCTCTTGATTGTTCAGATTTATGTCGATGACATAATCTTCGGATCCAAATCCGAACGCATGTGCAAAAAGTTTACTGACATCATGACCAACAAGTTCCAAATGTCCATGATGGGAGAAATGAATTTCTTTCTCGGATTGCAAGTCAAGCAAACCAGCGAAGGAATACTGATCAGTCAGTCCAAGTATGCTAAGAAACTGATAGCCAAGTTCGGTATTCAGCACATGAAATCAGTTAAGATCCCAATGAACACAAACTGGAAAGTTGATCCAGGTTCAGAAGAAAAATCTGTCACTTCGACGAAGTACAGAGAAATCATTGGATCATTGCTGTATTTGACTGCGAGCAGACCAGACATCCCATTTGCAGTCGGGGTATGTGCAAGATATCAGTCAGATCCAAAGGAAGCTCATTTGGATGCAGCAAAGCGAATTCTACGATATCTAAAAGGCACACCCAACTTAGGATTGTGGTACCCAGCAGACGACGACTTCAAGCTCACCGGATTTTCAGACTCAGATTTTGCTGGATGCAAAATTGATCGCAAATCAACCTCCGAAACCTGTCAATTCCTAGGAAACAAGCTCATCTCTTGGTTTTCAAAGAAGCAGACTTCAGTCGCCATCTCCACAACTGAAGCTGAATATGTTGCTGCCGGAAGCTGCTGCTCACAACTCCTATGGTTAGTCCAACAGTTGAAGGACTATGGGATCGACGAAAAGGAAGTCCCAATCTAGCTCCAGTGCTATTGCAATCTCCTAGAATCCAGTTCATCACACCAGAGTCAAGCATATTGCTATTCGACATCACTTCATCCGTGATCACGTCGAAAAGAAGAATATCTTTGTGGAATGGATTCCCACTGCTGTTCAGAGAGCGGACCTGCTGACCAAGGCTCTTCCAGAAGAAAGGTTCAACGACCTTGGTGAAGCTCAACATTCAAGCCTAGATCTAAACGAATCGGAAAAGGAGATCGGACGAACCTGTGTTGTGATTTTAGAAGAAAACTTGCTATGAACTTGCAGATGAATTCCTTAAAGTATTTTCGCGTGTGTATTATGATGGATTACAAGGAGTATTTATAGAGTTACATTAGGGCAAGGGGTAAAAAGGACTTTACAGGTCACTCATGCACTCCACATGCGGTGTGCGTGAATGATTATCTATTTACTAACAATCTTTCCTAATTAATCCGCAGCTTTATGTTGAGCACGCGGTCCTTCCGAGCTCAACACTGGTTGCCTCCATTCTTCGTCCGCGCAGACTTTATCTGGGCGAGTCTTCGTCTGTGCTGACTTTAATCGGGACGGAGCTTCGTCTGCGCTGCTCTTTATATAGGGTGTAATTGAACCCTTCGCGTGTGTTGTCTTCTTGTTTTATCTACGCAGCTCTTTTGGTCCTTATTCCCATCGGAGATGTTTCTTTCTTTGAGTTTTCTCTGGGTATTGTCTTGAGGTCGTGCTGTCTCTTTTAGTCTGCGCAGACTTTGGTCTGCGCAGCTGACTTGCTTTGACAATTGTGTGATGCAACTACGCTCTTTGAACCAAGTATGTCTAGAACCTGAATCAGATCTCTTCTAGTCTACGCAGACATCAGTCTGCGCCGCTGACTCGATATTTCCGGGATAGGATGGCTGATGAGATCCTTACTCCTCATCAGATCTGTGTGGAAAGATCAGCCTCATCAACCCTGAAGAGTGATGCTGTGTTTGAAGATTTTCTCAAACAGTCATGCTGATTGGTGGTCAACCAACTGCTGTTCTGCGACCGCTGACGTGGAAAGCAATAAAGTCTAAACGCTCATCTGAAGAAGAAGTCATCCCAATGACTCAACCAGGATCAAGTGGTATCGACTGACTACAATGATCAGTCGATCAGTAAGTATTTTTCAAGCTTACGATTTTTAAATCAGTTATTTCAGTTAAGAGCTTTGAGTTTTATGTTCAAAATCTTTCTCTAACTGATCAGTTTCTTTCAAAAACTTTAACTGATTGTTGGAAAATGGAATATCCGAGAAGGACAAGTGTTTTAAAAAGGGAAAATCTGTTTTGATTGAACTTGTCAAAATCTTCTCTAAAAATCTTTCCAACCTGTTGCCTCTGTGATAAAATTTCTTGAGAACCTCATTGACATGACATAATGCAATGATACCTCTCACCTTTTTGAAGCTTTAGTCCCCTGCAGTGACGGCGGACGTGAATTTTCCTTCAAATACATTTTAGGCACAGTTTTTGAAAAACTTTTCATCTTCTTACATGGTATAATTCTTGTCTATTTATACCATGTTGTCTTCACCGTTTTTCTGCATCAACTAACAACTCTCCACAGCCTTCACTGTGAGAAAAATTCCCAATCTTTCGAAAGTTGCAGAGAAAATTTGTTCCGACAAAAGGAGAAATCTATGACTGCAAAGTTATGGAGTGGGAGAATGACGCTCACATATCTGGTCTTCACCGGACCCTTCCACTGGATCTCAACGTCTCTCCGATGTCAAAGTTTGCTCTACCCTCACTTGTATCTAGCGAAGCGAGTGTCTTCCATCCTTATGCCCAGTGCATCGACTTGAAGTACCTGTCTGAAATAGGACAGACATCATCGACGTCTCATGAAGGCCTCTCGCCTTTTGTGAAGCTTCGATGCGGAGCAACAACAATGAGCAGGAGCTCGTTGTCAACCGGTGCTACGTCAACAGTGTTAGTCTTCACGACTGTCACTGAATAGACGTCCCCTCATTCCTCGAAACCTCTGCTTCTCTCTCTGTCTCCCTCATCTTCTCACCCCTCTTCTCTATCTCCTTCTAAGCCTTCGCCTTCTGCACCCCCAATAACCCCAATATCTTCCCCCTACGAACTTACCTTCGCATGGTCCTCGCTTCCTTCTTAGGTTCGTCCTTCCTTTTAGATGTTGCCAAAAAGGAGGAAAGTTTCTCAGAGAAAAATCATCTGAACCGAACTTAAGTTGGTCAAGCAACATGATCATCCGATGATCATGAGAAAGATTAGCCAAAAGGATGAGACCTCGTTTCAACGGAAAACAAGTGAGAGTGGAACAAGCTTAGGAACATGAAGACACGAAGACAGAAGATGAAGATCAAGAAGTTCAAGGCGCAGCCAAGCAGACTGCTGGAGTCCATGGGTTTCCCATGTTGTTTTTGTTTTTCTTTTTACTCCAATGTAAGTCTTGCTCTGTACCTCGACTGATGGCTTATCAGTCTTTCTTTAATGAAAAGAACTTCTTTTTGATCTCAACCTGAAGACAATGACTCTTTGTCCAGGCTCTGATTATGTTTTTCTGTCTTCTCCTTGTTCTGTTTTAGAACTGTTTCGTTCTTGACTCTAAGTACAAGTTTTTAGGTTCTATTGTTAAGGGGGAACTGTTTTCACCCCAGTTTTAGAACTTGTGCTGTGAGTTCAGTCTTTTTGTTGTCTAGAAGTGCTGTATGGTTTTGGCATCATCAAAAATGGGGAAATTGTTGGGAATCTTGTGGAATATCCTAATCCTTGTTTTGATGATACCAAAATTTATAGGTCGTAATTGTAATAGACTAGAACTGTTTTGAACTCAAGTGTTAGAGTTCGTTTCTAGTTTAGTTTGCGGTTTCGAAGACTGAAGACTGAAGACTGAAGAACGAAGGACTGAAGACTGCAGATACCAACTGAAGTATCAGTTGAAGAATCAGTTAGGAACTGATTACTTAATGCGTGCCACGTGGACTCAGCGGACTGATACTAAAGTCAAGTATCAGTTGAACATTCCTCCTCGAACTGATCTTCCAACGTTCAGAGGAAGCCACGTACTCACAAAGTACATCCGCATTAAATGCAGAGATCTCAGAATCCCTATCTCTACAGAGGTCATTCCTATCTGGTGGATACTTTATCAGAGACGTCACATCTCTTGTCCATCAAGAGAGCCGTTTCCACCAAGACAAGGAACCTCGAAGATTGAAGCCTCAGCCCAAATTCGAATTGCTCTCCAACGGAAGAAATCTTGAGGACGTTCTACGCCAACGGATCTATTTAAGAGTTCTCCTACAAATAGCGCTCGAGGATCACTTCAACCTTCACCGATTCAACTACATACGCTGAAGCTCTGCCAAAATCGCTACTCAGCCAAAAGCTTAATCTCCCCAAAGCTTGAATCGAAGAAGAGAATTACAAAGCCAAAAATCAGTCACTGCTGATTATACACATTCTCTTAGACCTTAGGCAAACACCTGTTTACCCAAAGCCAAGGTCAAACTTGCTCCAAAGAACTTGTTCTTTGAAGTATAGTTGGCAACCGTTCAAACCTCATTTCCAAAGAGAGAATTGAGTGTTTGAGTGATTCGGAGTTCAGAAAGGCATTCTGACTCTGAGAATTCTTAACACGGGTTGCGTTAAGTGAGAGAAGTCTTAGCACGGGGTGTGTTAAGCAGAGAAATCCGACACGAGTGAAGTGTGGGTCCTGAAGAAGGGTTTTCTTCAGTGTCACGGTTGTGTGCACCCGGCAAACACACAGTTTGGTTTGCAGTGCACCTGTTAAGCACTTGCGGAGTGGATTGTTGGTCTAATCAACCAACCGTGGATGTAGGAAAGGGTTTTTCCGCACCACGTTAAAGTCTATGTGTTGTTTACAACTTTCATCTTTACATTCCTACTTGCGTTGTTTCATTTGATAAACTGAATACTGATAAACTGCAAAGAAAAACCTAACGACCAACATCGTGCTCAACCAAGGCTATTTCGAAACTAAGTTTAATTTTCCGCTGTGTATGATATCAGTCTGACTGATCTATCTTTTGATAGTCAGGAAGAGTGTTATCATCTTTATTTTAGCAAACTCGACTGAAGCCCATAAGTGCATCAGTTAAGTTCCAGCAACTTAACTGATAACTCCTTACTGAAGAGCTTTCAGTATCAGTCGTCAACCCTGTTTGGTCAAAACTATTTTCAATCAACAGGCGTCACTGTTTGTGTGTAAAGTTTCGTTTTGATCTCTGACTGAGATCCCTCTGATTGAGGAATTTAAAAATAGCCCATAGGTGTATTCTCCCCCCCATACACCTATTCGAGACCCTCCGGACCTAACAGTATGGATTTGTAATTAACTTGTTTTGGGCCATCTTCACTTGAATATATTCATTGGGCCTGTTTGTGTATTATTTTTGGCCGAATTATTTGAATATTGGGATAAGAATTAATTCTTCCAGCCCACGTTAATTATAATATTTTGGACTCCTCCATTATTTCAGTTAGACGACTGCAGTACATTAATTCGAGCCATTCGTGATTAATTATCAGGCTGCTTTGTTGAGCCTTTTAATTACTGAGCTTATATTATTATTTCCTTCAAGGGCATATTATTATTTTGAGCTGCCATTATTTATTTCATTAAAACCACTTGTTTTATTTAATCAATCGACTACCTTATTTTTTTAGCCTATCAATTATTTGAACTTACAACATTACTTATGTTCCTATGGTTAAGCCGATAAATTCTTACGGGGTTACTTATGGGATAACCGAGTCAGTTCTTTCTATTATCAATTACAAGAGCGAGATTATTTTATTTTGTAATTAGAATATCCTGATGAGGGAGGAAGAGTTACAACTTAGTTCGACCGCAATAAACGAGAGTTAGCTAAAACTATTAACGAGGATTAATAGTAGAATTTCCCGACCATCGCTTTGAAGATTAGTTCATGCATACCAGATTCATGCATGGTTAATTACGTATTCTCATTCTTAGGATTTTCCTCGAATAAGTATCTTATGTATTTTCACGTAATCAAGGTCAATGTCGGGATTAATAACAATCGATCAGGGAACCACCGAACTACAGAGATTTCTTATCAGGTGGGCATTACTTTCATATATATCAAATGAGTTTCATATTACAGTTGAACAAGCTATTTCATGTCAAAATCTTTGAATTGAAGTTATTTCAAGTATTGTCTTGCCATAAAATGTTTCAATTTCAGTATGATATCCATCTGATGTGGCTTTGCTAAGTTATGTAATCGAATTCGGGTCCTGAGCAGTTGATAGCTATCCTGCCAGGGCTAGTGTGTTGGATTTGTATACTGAAAGCAAGAACTTTATGCTTGTATACAATGATTCCTGTTATTCACTACTTTTATCTCCTATCTGATTGTCTTCCTGATTGCATATGTATGTTCTTTATCTCTGTAGAAGTAGATTATATGGTGTGTTGTAGATCACAGAAGACCATATAATTGGAATAACCTTAAGAGATATAATATGATCACAGCCGAAATAACTCTAGGACAAGTTATTGGTTTAGGCTGCAGTATAGATGGAAGTAGTTTGTCTTGGCTACTTGTCTATACTGGTACGTCATTACGTATTGATAGGTGATCACTATTTTATTAGCAATAAAAATACCGCAACTAACACGGTGTAATTGTAGCACAAACAGCAATCGGATATCGTATCCTCAGGGACTATTATGGCGAAATTACTCTAGCTATTTACTAAACAGACTCTAACAGTAAACAGGTAAACAAAACTGATGAAGAAACACAAACTAAAATTAAACAAATTAAACTAAAGAGCATATAAAAACGATTACTAAATCAAATAATAGAAAAACTCTGACCCTAGGGATGTATTTTCACTAATCAACTATATGTATTCAACCTATTGATTCAATTACCAATTTTAATCCAACCCTGATGAAAGATCACTATATTATCCACAAGCGTCTCTAACGACCACCTATGAACGTAGATTAATTAATCCCTTTTCACATTCAAGACTCCAAGGAATAAATTAACTCCCAATAGTACATAAAGAATAGCTTCCTATAGCTTCACCTATCGCATTCAAGACTCAAGGCTAACACTATATCATGCATTCCTGAATCGGCTGAACAATTATCGCATTCAAGACTCAAACTGAACAGCTAGACATGTAAATCATTGATCAGATAATTCACAAGATAAATAAGCACCAGGAATCATGAATCATAAGTTGGAGGGCAAATTGATATCAATAAATCAAAAACACATAATTAATTAGCTATGTACAAACCCTAGGTTCAGATTAAAAGACTAGCCAGACATCACAAAATTAAACATGAACATAATTAAATAGAAAGCAATTATAAAAACTAAATTGTATAAAACCGAATTAAAACGATTGTATCGACTTGAATCTTCAATCCTGATCCAAGCCTTGAGAACTGGAAAGCTAAAAAGTTCTAAAACTATGAAACTGAAATATGAAAGTTGAGAACTTAAAAACTAAAGCTGGGAACTGAAAAAGGAACCCAAAATAGGTCAAAAGAAGACCTATTTATAGTACCAGGGTAAAACTACAGAGTTTGAGCTCGAAAAGACTTTGAAAAACGCATAAAAACGCAAAATAGCGGACTGGCGGCGACCCCCCCCGGCGGGCACCCGGCGGTCGCCGGCTCCTTTGTTGATTCTCCACTGCACGCGGCGGGCACCCGGCGGGCGCCGCTCGATCGCCAGCCACGCCGATTTCTCGGCGGGCTGCGCGGCGGTCGCCGGCTGGGTCGCCGGCTGTTGCCTTAAATTCCTTCATCATCCGGCGGTCGCCGGCTGGGTCGCCGGTTGATCGCCGATGTTTCGCTGCTGCGCGCGACTTTCATGTTTTGGACATAACTTTCTCGTCCGAACTCCGATTTATGATCCGTTTGCGCTCACGAACTCGTATCGAGACGATCTACAACTTCTATTTCAGATAAGTTTTCCAAATTCGAACTCAATAAACCTGAAATTTCCTTGAAAGTTCGAATAAGAATCATGTTTCAAATGATAAAGCAAATTAAGCATAAAACAATCATCCAACACTCAGTTTCCTATAAAATAACATCATATGAACACTAAAAACCATGGAAACATGAGTGTTATCAACTCCCCCAAACTTAAGTCATTGTTCGTCCTCGAAAAATGGGAAGAACACAAACAATAACACGAATGGGTAAGAAATCTAGCTCATCGATGCCTCCGAAAAATAAAGAATGATAGAATTCTCAAATCCTCAATAATTAAGCACAAAATTCACCAACAAACACAACCTATAGCAAAATCAACCTTGACATTCCAAACAATTGAATCTCACAAGGTATGTGTATCACTCAACTCTCAATTTGATGGAATATATAGGACGTGTATGCTCTCATCGAATTCAATGCAATGCAGATCTCTTACCATAGGCTTGCCAATCGTCTACAATCTCCATCGCTAAAAGTGTGCCAAGACTAAGATCAAATAGGTCTTTATTTTTGGGTTATAATGTAGGGACATTGGTTAAGGTAGGGAAATATAGGTTAAGTGACTTCAAATAGATCAAGAACACCAACCTTATAACTTCACAAATCAAGTATGGAATAAATTCCATCTTCCACCCAACTATGTCACCATAATCAACACATCTCAAGGGATTTAATCATCGCAAAACAGAACTAAACACTCTTTTATGCTCTCAACTTCTTTCCAACACACAAAGTCGATTCTCTAACAAATTTCTCAATATACACTCGACTTCACTTTTTTTTTTTCCTTTTTCTTTTTTTTTTCTTCTTTTTTTTTTTTTTCTTGAACAACTTTTTTTTTTCTTTTCTTTCCACAACTTTTCTAGAGCTTATAAGAGTAAATAGTAACACAAAATCATCCCTTCTTTTTCACAACCCACTATGAATATTCACCACACAAAGATTCCCATATACTACATCACCCCTATCATCCGGCTAAAGAATAAAAGCTAAATAGGCTCAAAGTGGATAACAAAGGATAATTTTTCGTTAAGGACAGTGTTTGGGAAAAAATGTGGCTAACAAAAGATGGCCTAAAATCATCTCCTAATCCTGGGCACAACAGCAACCTCAACACAGAAACCATGGCAAGTTCTAGAAGATCACTACATATGCATGACAAAACTCACAACAAAGAATAAACTGTGCATGATAAACAGTTATAGCTCAAATCCTCACAGGTTTATTCAACGTCCAAAAGTCAAGGTCAAAATCACTCTAGAATTATGCAAATTAGTTCCAATTATGCTTAAATCATCAAAGAAAATCAAATTCAATTTTTTTTCACAGAAATCATCATTGGCATCTCACCAGAAATCTAATGGAGCAATAATCACCTCAAAAATAAAACAATCACACACCACCAACCAAGCAGGATAAAATAAGAAAGCCAACAAAAATAATAAAAGTGATACACATATCTAATCTCACCCCCCTCCCCCAAACTTATTACAGAACATAAGTTCGAAAATAAGTTTGGAGGGATGATGATATGTGTGTCACTACTCACAGAAACACATGCTCCATGGTGGTGGTATGAACAAGGCGCGAGTTCCCGCAACTTCCAAGCTCAACACTGCACTAAACTCCAAAAGAAAGAAAACAAAGAAAACAAAGAAAACAAAGAAACCAAAAGAAAGGAAAATAAAACAACGAGAACGGTTGGGTTACCTCCCAACAAGTGCTTAATTTAACGTCTAGAGCTCGACGATACCTCATGGTCTCAATAAACATCAAACGCAGCGGGCGTGACAGACCGCCTAACACGAACAGAGACAGCGGACTCATGCGCATCAGCTGCGTGAAAGATAACGCTTCCATTCGGCACATCTATCATAGCCTTCCCCGTAGCTAAGAATGATCGACCAAGAATCAACGGCGGATTTGTATCTTCAGGAATATCGAGGACCAAGAAATCCGTAGGGAAGACGAGCTTGTCAACCTTCACAAAGATGTCGTCAAGCTTTCCTCTCGGCTTCACTCTTGATCTATCCGCCATCTGAATCTCCATCGAGGTCGACTTGAGATCTCCAATTCCCAACCGCTTGAAAACAGAGATGGGCATCACATTGACACTAGCCCCTAAATCGCAAAGAGCCTCGGGAAAGAGCTCTCCTCCAATCTCGCACTCAATGGTGAAGCTACCCGGATCTTTCTTCTTCGAAAGTAGCTTCATTGGCAGCTCAGTGCACACAGCTTTTGCCTGCGGGATTTTCTTATCCTCATCACCCATCTTCTTGGTGTGAACAACTGCCTTTTCTTCTTTATCCTTGGGATCCTGAAATTTTGAGAGAGTTTGAGGCTGTGCACGCCGGTCCGATTCTTCAAGTAGTCTCTCAAGCTCATCGGGATTGGCAATTTTTTTCTCATTCTTGCAATGGGAGATCTCCAGCTTGATTTCCTTGGCATCCACCTTTTTGCTTGGCTGCACAGCACATTGCTCTTCAAGCACCTCCCTCTTCATCAGCCTACGGGGGAATGGAGCCATTGGGATGTATTCCCTAAGTGGAACAGGAGCTTTGTATGGTTCCTCAATCAGAGATTCATGCTCCTTGCTCATCCTCCTATCCTTTGGAGACAGAATACCATCGAAAATAGCATTGCATTGGCCCTTAGGATTGACAGTAGTGTTGCTTGGGAATTGGCCCGGCTTGTGCTGTGCCGCCGCTTGGTTGGCAATCTGACCAACTTGATTCTCTAACATCTGTACCTGCTTAGATAATGCTGAGAAATTATTCTCCATGTTAGAGATTTTATTTCCAACATTCACCTCCATCCCAGTCATCTTCATGAGCATCTGCTTCATCATGTCCTCCATCGAATCCTTCTTTGGCTCATTGATGACTCCCCCACTAGAAACAGAAAATCCTGGTGGAGGTTGCACAGCATTGTTTGGGTTTCCATAGGAAAGATTTGGGTGCGGACGTGCTCCTGGCTGAAACTGCTGCTGACCCTGCTGATATGGCTGACCTCTGTTATACATCCCTGGCTGTCCTTGCTGAAAATTCCCATAATTTCTGTCATTGATATAATTGACGTTTCCCAAGCCTGATGGGTCTATCACAGCTTGCTCATGACGTCCAGCATTCAATTCACCAATTTTTGCAGTCAGCTCTGCCAGCTGTGTAGCCATCGCTGCCTGTTGAGTAACCATAGCTGCCATAGGATCAGAAGTGGACGCAGCTGCAACCTTCTTCAATTGCATACGCTCAGATGGCCATTGGTAGCTCGTAGAAGCCATACTATCAATAATGCTCCATGCATCAGAGCTGCTTTTCTGGAGTAGAGAGCCGCCTGCAGCTGTATCCATGTGCATCCTCGTACGCTCCCCGCAGGCATTGTAGAACATTATCACGAGCGTGCCTTCATCAAAACCATGGCCTGGGCACTTTCTGAGCTTCTCCTGGTATCGCTCCCACGTCTCCGCTAGCTTCTCTCCCTCGTACTGTTGAAACTGCACGATGTCCATCTTCAATTTCAACGTAAGGCCAGGCGGATGAAACTTGCGTAGGAATGCATGAGCCAAGTCCTCCCACACGATATTATTTCCCAGCTGCAGCGTATGATACCACGACTTCGCCTTATCCCGCAGTGAAAAGGGAAAAAGACGAAGACGGATAATGTCATCAGGGACACCATTCATCTTTACCGTGCTACACAGCTCCAGGAAATGCGCCAGGTGCGCATTAGGGTCTTCGATCGCCTGTCCACCATATTGGCTCTGTTGGACCATCGTGATCAAACCCGTTTTCAGCTCAAAGTTGTTGACGTTCACTCGTGGGGGCTCCTGGTACACATACTGTGGTATGAACGCTTCATTGATGGCGGGTTGTTTCTGAGCCTCTCTCGTCTCCTGTGCATCAAGCAGCTTCTTCAACTGCTCTTGCGGAGCTCGAATTTGAATTTGCTCTGGAGTAGCCATCGTTTCTGTCTCAGCTTGATCGTTCTGCTTCTTTAGATTGCGCAAGGTCTTGTTGATTTCAGGGTCTAACTCAAAGAGAGGATTCCCGTGAGATCGTGTGTTCATATGCAACCTAAAGAAACAGCAAAAAGATCAGAAAAGAAAAGTAAAAACAATAAAAAAAACTTGCAGTACTATAAAGTCCTATTGGAAATATTAAAGCAAAATCTAAACAGTCCCCGGCAACGGCGCCAAAAAGTTGATCACTATTTTATTAGCAATAAAAATACCGCAACTAACACGGTGTAATTGTAGCACAAATAGCAATCGGATATCGTATCCTCAGGGACTATTATGGCGAAATTACTCTAGCTATTTACTAAACAGACTCTAACAGTAAACAGGTAAACAAAACTGATGAAGAAACACAAACTAAAATTAAACAAATTAAACTAAAGAGCATATAAAAACGATTACTAAATCAAATAATAGAAAAACTCTGACCCTAGGGATGTATTTTCACTAATCAACTATATGTATTCAACCTATTGATTCAATTACCAATTTTAATCCAACCCTGATGAAAGATCACTATATTATCCACAAGCGTCTCTAACGACCACCTATGAACGTAGATTAATTAATCCCTTTTCACATTCAAGACTCCAAGGAATAAATTAACTCCCAATAGTACATAAAGAATAGCTTCCTATAGCTTCACCTATCGCATTCAAGACTCAAGGCTAACACTATATCATGCATTCCTGAATCGGCTGAACAATTATCGCATTCAAGACTCAAACTGAACAGCTAGACATGTAAATCATTGATCAGATAATTCACAAGATAAATAAGCACCAGGAATCATGAATCATAAGTTGGAGGGCAAATTGATATCAATAAATCAAAAACACATAATTAATTAGCTATGTACAAACCCTAGGTTCAGATTAAAAGACTAGCCAGACATCACAAAATTAAACATGAACATAATTAAATAGAAAGCAATTATAAAAACTAAATTGTATAAAACCGAATTAAAACGATTGTATCGACTTGAATCTTCAATCCTGATCCAAGCCTTGAGAACTGGAAAGCTAAAAAGTTCTAAAACTATGAAACTGAAATATGAAAGTTGAGAACTTAAAAACTAAAGCTGGGAACTGAAAAAGGAACCCAAAATAGGTCAAAAGAAGACCTATTTATAGTACCAGGGTAAAACTACAGAGTTTGAGCTCGAAAAGACTTTGAAAAACGCATAAAAACGCAAAATAGCGGACTGGCGGCGACCCCCCCGGCGGGCACCCGGCGGTCGCCGGCTCCTTTGTTGATTCTCCACTGCACGCGGCGGGCACCCGGCGGGCGCCGCTCGATCGCCAGCCACGCCGATTTCTCGGCGGGCTGCGCGGCGGTCGCCGGCTGGGTCGCCGGCTGTTGCCTTAAATTCCTTCATCATCCGGCGGTCGCCGGCTGGGTCGCCGGTTGATCGCCGATGTTTCGCTGCTGCGCGCGACTTTCATGTTTTGGACATAACTTTCTCGTCCGAACTCCGATTTATGATCCGTTTGCGCTCACGAACTCGTATCGAGACGATCTACAACTTCTATTTCAGATAAGTTTTCCAAATTCGAACTCAATAAACCTGAAATTTCCTTGAAAGTTCGAATAAGAATCATGTTTCAAATGATAAAGCAAATTAAGCATAAAACAATCATCCAACACTCAGTTTCCTATAAAATAACATCATATGAACACTAAAAACCATGGAAACATGAGTGTTATCAACTCCCCCAAACTTAAGTCATTGTTCGTCCTCGAAAAATGGGAAGAACACAAACAATAACACGAATGGGTAAGAAATCTAGCTCATCGATGCCTCCGAAAAATAAAGAATGATAGAATTCTCAAATCCTCAATAATTAAGCACAAAATTCACCAACAAACACAACCTATAGCAAAATCAACCTTGACATTCCAAACAATTGAATCTCACAAGGTATGTGTATCACTCAACTCTCAATTTGATGGAATATATAGGACGTGTATGCTCTCATCGAATTCAATGCAATGCAGATCTCTTACCATAGGCTTGCCAATCGTCTACAATCTCCATCGCTAAAAGTGTGCCAAGACTAAGATCAAATAGGTCTTTATTTTTGGGTTATAATGTAGGGACATTGGTTAAGGTAGGGAAATATAGGTTAAGTGACTTCAAATAGATCAAGAACACCAACCTTATAACTTCACAAATCAAGTATGGAATAAATTCCATCTTCCACCCAACTATGTCACCATAATCAACACATCTCAAGGGATTTAATCATCGCAAAACAGAACTAAACACTCTTTTATGCTCTCAACTTCTTTCCAACACACAAAGTCGATTCTCTAACAAATTTCTCAATATACACTCGACTTCACTTTTTTTTTTCCTTTTTCTTTTTTTTTTCTTCTTTTTTTTTTTCTTGAACAACTTTTTTTTTTCTTTTCTTTCCACAACTTTTCTAGAGCTTATAAGAGTAAATAGTAACACAAAATCATCCCTTCTTTTTCACAACCCACTATGAATATTCACCACACAAAGATTCCCATATACTACATCACCCCTATCATCCGGCTAAAGAATAAAAGCTAAATAGGCTCAAAGTGGATAACAAAGGATAATTTTTCGTTAAGGACAGTGTTTGGGAAAAAATGTGGCTAACAAAAGATGGCCTAAAATCATCTCCTAATCCTGGGCACAACAGCAACCTCAACACAGAAACCATGGCAAGTTCTAGAAGATCACTACATATGCATGACAAAACTCACAACAAAGAATAAACTGTGCATGATAAACAGTTATAGCTCAAATCCTCACAGGTTTATTCAACGTCCAAAAGTCAAGGTCAAAATCACTCTAGAATTATGCAAATTAGTTCCAATTATTGAGATGTTTCGCTGCTGCGCGCCGGCTGGGTCGCCGGTTGGGTCGCCGGTTGATCGCCGATGTTTCGCTGCTGCACGCGACTTTCTTGTTTTGGTCATAACTTTCTCGTCCGAACTCCGATTTATGATCCGTTTGCGCTCACGAACTCGTATCGAGACGATCTACAACTTCTATTTCAGATAAGTTTTCCAAATTCGAACTCAATAAACCTGAAATTTCCTTGAAAGTTAGAATAAGAATCATGTTTCAAATGATAAAGCAAATTAAGCATAAAACAATCATCCAACACTCAGTTTCCTATAAAATAACATCATATGAACACTAAAAACCATGGAAACATGAGTGTTATCAATAGGACAAGTTATTGGTTTAGGCTGCAGTATAGATGGAAGTAGTTTGTCTTGGCTACTTGTCTATACTGGTACGTCATTACGTATTGATAGGACCACCGTTTGAGATGTATTCTTCTATCTGACTTAAGTGAAGAATCAAGATCTCGGTGACTTATAAATCTTAATACTAATAAGTATTCAGATATATATATTAACTCGTATATTACTTTGACTTACTATGGGTGAAAGTTATAAACTAACTCGAGTATTCTGTATCTTGGGTGATAGCGGTTAATATATGATATTTGATTATCTGTATTAGTACCCGTATCCGGTATAGGATAATGACATCCCCTTAAGGAGCTCAATAAGGTTTATTACGCTAAACCCTGCAGGTTGATTAAGTTCAGGCGTAATAATAAAGATTGAGTGGTACTGCTTAAGGAATCATTAAGAAATTAATTAATTTAAGCTGTCAGAGCTCTAATTAATTAATGGATGTCGGATATTTTAAATACGGAGATTTAATAAGTCTAAATACAAGCCCCGACTCATCACCGGCAATAAAGGGGTAAGTCAGTATCGGTTCTCTAGTGGAATGAACTGATATTTATAAATTAATTATGGTCTGGGCTGACCATGGATAAATTAATTTATTTGAGGCCCATCTTTATTCCTTGTATCTGGTCCCTGGGCTGGCCCAATGTCTCCTAGCCCAAGTAGGGCAGAAAACGCCTACTCACTAGAAACTGGCGCCTCCCTCTTCTTTCTGTATTATAAAATACAGCTGTCAGCTCTCAGGAAAACACACTGATCAAAATTAGGGTTTTAAGAGCAGAGAGAGGGGGCGCAGAACGTGATTGGCTTTTTCTGTCTTGGGAGTTCTCATAGTTCGTTGTCCATCCAACGTTGGGAATTGAGCGGGATACAGTCCAGAAGATCAGAGCTGGAGTCTGAATCTTTCGACGCCATCATCAATCATCTGTGCATCCGATTCTCAAGTAAGTTTTCCTAACACCTGTGTGCAGCTGTTAAATTCATAGGAGCATGTTAGGAATTAATCGTTGTATGATAAATTAATAATAACCAAGAAACGATCATCGGGCAGAGTTGAGTATTAATTCAATTTAATATTCCTACAATTGGTATCAGAGCCCAGGATTAATTTCTTGGCTCTATTATTAATTTATGTACGATTAATAATGTGCGTTGTTTTAACTGCTGTTGTTCTTCGTGGCTTGTTGATTCGTGGGATACGTCGTTTGACGTTGTAATCATTTTTCACCACGAGAAAATCCGTGGTTAGATTAGGATTTCAATTGTATTTGTTTTTCCGTTGTAAATCTGTAAAATTGAAGAACGAAACGAGGATGACGACGAATCAACAACGAAGAATGGTGGAAGGACGACGGGACAGCACGGCGCGACACGGACTGCCGGCGCCGAGGGCAGCGTGCGCACGAGCGCTTGCGCGCTGTGCCGCGCGCGCCTGGTCGGGCTGTCGAGCAGCGCCGAGTGCCGCGGATGCCGACTGCTGCTGTCTGCTGGTCCGTGGCGAGGCGAGGCGGAAGGTGGCAAGGCGTGCGACGGGAAGCAGCGGGCAGGGGCGGTGCGCGCCCGGGGTTGCGCCTGCGCGCTCTGCGCGCTGCGCGCCCGTCAATAAAGCTAGTCTATACCCACTCCCGTGGCATACAAACCGTTGATTACATGCAAGGCTACCGTCCCCGGATCGCACTTCTAACATGCAACTCCTAAAAGCTCATAGGATTAATGCCCTCACAAATATCAATTCCCTTTAGAATTAAATATATGTGTCCTATGTTCTTAGTTCAGGTAATAATTATCATCTCCCGATCTCAAATTAAAACCTATGATTATGATAAATTGGTGGCCAATCAATAAAGCAAACAATTAAAACAAGAACATAGAAAGGAATAACAATCCAATTAATTGAATCAAACAGTCAGAAATTCAAACCATGTTTACTCCCTAAACCCTGAGAAAAAAAGGATTCTAGCCACACATAGACATATGAACTAGAATCAATATCTCAATAAAACTGTAAAACATTCAACAATGAAACCGTAGTAAAGTTGAGAATCTTCAATCTTGCTCTTGCTCCGTTCTCCGTCTCTCACAGCTCTCAGGAAAAGTAAAATATGATAAAAGATGATAAAAGCTTGCAGAGAATAAGTTCTTGGGGAGTATTTATATGCCCTAGGTCTTGTAGCTCTCAAAAATACCCAAAATCACTAAAAAAACGAATTTTGGGCGGAAAAACGGCGACTCGCGCGGCCACGTCGCGCGGCCGCGCCTCCAGCCCGCGCGAGGAAACAGAACTTCTATAGCTTTGCGCAGCGATTTTGTTTTGGCTCGTTCTCCCTCGTCCGAACTCCGATTTATGATCCGTTTGCGCTCACGAACTCCTATCGAGACGAACTACAACTTGTATTTCAGCTAATTCTTCAAAATTCTGCTTCATTATTTCTGAAAATTCGTTCAAACACAAGCAAGTAACAAGTTCTTGACCATAAACGAATATAAGCTCAAATAGACCATCAAACACACCAAATCCTCATAACTAAACATCAAAAATGACACACCAAGAGGTAAAAATGCATGTTTATCAACCCCCCAAACTTGAACTATTGTCCGTCCTCGGATAAAACAAAGATGAACCAAGAATGAATCAACAAGAGCGTAGAGAAAAGTGGACAACATTGTGGTTTCAGATTTGTCAAGAAAAATACCAACATGCATTTGTATCTCCTATCATCAAGACATTACACTCATGACAAACTCAAATTATGGTCTCAATAAATTGCAATCCTCACCAAAAAGATAAAGAATGTAAGAACTCTCAACTCTCAAGTGTATCAATTAACAAGGACGTATATACGCTCAGTTCAAGCAAAACAAGTACTCAACCATAAGCTTGTCAATCGTCTCACCTCTCCACCACTACATGTGTGCTCCTATAACCAAGATCAAAAAGGTCTTTATTGAGGGTTGTAATGTAGGCTCTTTGGTAGGGTAGGATATATTTGGCTAAGTGACTAAAAGATAAAGCTTAATGTAGCACAATCACCAACCTTATAGCATTCTTACTCAATTCTATCCTCCACCTTCCACAAAACCAAATTTTTCACTGTATAATCCACCACAACACAACAAATATTTCTCATGACATTATGACTTTCTAATGCATCCTATGTACCCATTTTTTTTCAATTTTCTCACTTTTCTTTTCTTTTTTTTTCTTTTTTTTTTCTTTCCTCTTTTCTCTTTTTTTTTTTCTTTCAACAACTTGTAGGGTACTAGGATTTTCAATTTAAAACCACAAAACATAACTCATGATCATTTAACTTCACAACCCAATTATCTCCTATCAAATAATCTCCAAGCTCCCACCCATAGCTAAATCAAACAATATGGAAAAATAAGGCTCAAAGTGGGTGAACTAGGATCATATAAAGATATAGGACAAATAAGGGATAAATAGGCTAGCAAAGATGGCCTTCTATCATCTCACAGTTATTAAGCACACTATGTGACCTCGAGGGAGAAACCAAGACAAGTTCTAGTGAGAAACATGCATGCTTGAACAATCACTCAAGAATAAGAAATAAGACTGTAAAATAATGACAGTCAAGGCTCAAATCCTCACAGCTTATTTCATTGATTGCAAACACATAGAGACCACGCTTATCATTCATCACTCATGCTCAATCACAACAATATCAACACAAATGCATGCAATTTCACAATTTTAAAGCAGAAATCATCATAAGCCAATTATCCAAAAAAACTCTACACATCTCACATCATAATCAAGGTACATCACAAAGAAACCAACAAAGCAAGACTAAACAACTCAACGACAAAACAAACAAGAACAACCAAAGAAAACAGTGCACCCACAAAGACACATCCCCCCAAACTTATTCACCACCAAGGAGAATAAGTTTGAAAATGATTTGTGGGGCACGAAAACAAACAAACAAACAAACGAAAGGAACAAACTAACCAGAAATTGGGTTGCCTCCCAATAAGTGCTATTTTTAACGTCGTTAGCTCGACAGAATGACAACCTCTTCAAAGTGGCTGATGCAAGCAATGTTGCGACCAGCTGCTCCCTGCTTCATGCTTCTCAACCAACACTCCTCCTTTAAACTTCCGATCACCTGGGTCCTGCCAAGAAAAATGATCCGCATCACATGTATTAAAAACATCAGCACTTACCTTGCCCGGATCTTTTGTTTTCTTTGGTGCTTCATCTTTGTGGATGTGGCATGGTTCATAGACATGGAAAGTTTGGCTCTCGTCATGAACTCGCAGTGTGAGCTCTCCTTTCTCCACATCAATCAAAGCTCTTCCCGTTGCAAGGAACGGGCGCCCCAAAATCAGCGGAATTTTGTTCTCATCCTCAATGTCTAGAACCACAAAATCTGCAGGGAAAATAAAATCCCCCACCTTCACGAGTACGTTCTCCACAATCCCACGAGGGTAGGTGACCGACCTGTCCGCCATCTGCAGCCTCATAGATGTCGGCTTCAACTCTCCAATTTCCAGCTGCTGAAAAACAGATAGAGGCATAAGATTTATGCTCGCCCCCAGGTCGCAGAGTGACCTTCCGAAATGCTGGCCTCCAATAATACAGGAAAGGTTGCAGCTGCCCGGATCTTTGACCTTCGCCGGCAACTTCCTCTGCACGATTGCGCTGCATTCTTCATTGAGATTCACCGTCTCAAACTCTCCCAGCCTCCTCTTCCTCGAGATGATGTCCTTCAGGAATCTAACATACTGCGGCATCTCCTGCAGTGCTTCCACCAATGGAATATTAATGTGCACTTTCCTAAGGATCTCTAAGAACTTGGAGAACTGCTCCTTCACCCTCTCTTTCTTATGGCGCTTGGGGAGAGGAATGGCCACAGTTGCTGGCGAAGTAGCTTTTTGCTTTTCATCCTTCTTTCTGCCAGAAACCTCAACAGCGACCTCCTCAGCTTTTTCCTCCATCAACCGTGCGCTCTCCTCTTTTGCCGTCATAGCCTCTTCCTGTGTAGTCCCGCTCGGCAGATCAACCATCTTAAAGTGACGCTGGGGAAACGGCATCCACCCAGGAGGACGCAGATGAGGTGGAAGTCGTCGACCTTCCTCCCAGACTCTCCACGATAGCTCTGGTCTCTCCATCTCACGAGATCCATGGCTGCAATCTGAGGTGCCTTCACTATTTAACCCAATGGCCATGCACTGCTCCTTTGGGTTCACTTTGGCATTGTTTAAGAGGTTACCCGACTGTTGGAGTTTGTTGACGGCGGTGGATATTTGACCCAATTGGGTCTCGAACATCTTCATTTGAGTCCCCACAGCAACGGCATTGGACTCTAGCTTTTCCATCCTCTCATCTGCCTTGGAGATGAACTTCATCATCAGCTCCTCTATATTTGGCTTCTTCTCTTCATTAATGATTCCATTCGTAACAGAGAAGCCTGGTGGAGGTTGAATTGCATTGTTGGGATTCCCATAAGCCAAATTGGGATGTGGACGCCCTCCATGATGAAACTGCTGTCCACTATTGTATCCACCCTGTTGCCCATGCTGAAAGTTCCCATAGTTTCTGCCATTGATGTAGTTGACGTCTTCTACGCCTGTCGGAATCTCTACAGCTGGCTCAGAATTGCCAACAGTCATAGCATTGATTTTCGAGTTCATCTCTGCCAGCTGAGTCAAAATCAATGCCACGGGATCTGAACTGGAGGTAGCAGCAACTTTCTTCAAGTGAACTCTCTCGGATGGCCATTGATAGCTCGTGGTGGCCATGCTTTCAATGATCTCCATGGCTTCAGAACTCCCCTTCTTGAGCAATGAACCCCCTGCAGCTGTATCCATGAACATCCTGGTGCGCTCTCCACAAGCGTTATAGAACATGACCACCAGAGTCCCCTCATCGAAGCCATGGGACGGGCACTTCCTCAACTTCTCCTGGTATCTCTCCCATGTCTCTGCTAGTGTCTCTCCATCGAACTGTTGGAATTGGAGAATCTCCATCTTTAACTTCAATGTGAGCCCGGGAGGATGGAACTTCCGCAGGAAAAGATCAGCCAAATCCCCCCATACAGGATTAGCTCCCAGCTGCAAAGTATGATACCATGACTTTGCCTTATCCCGGAGTGAGAATGGGAAAAGGCGGAGTCGTATGATGTCATCTGGGACTCCGTTCATCTTGACAGTGCTGCACAACTCCAAGAATTGCGCCAGATGCGCATTTGGGTCCTCCACGCCTTTACCTCCATACTGGTTTTGCTGCACCATGGTAATCAGCCCAGTCCTTAGCTCGAAGTTATTCGCGTTGACTCTAGGCGGCTCTTGGTACTGGTACAGTGGAGTAAATGCCTCATCAATAGGCGGCTGTTTCTGCTCAGCAGCATTTTTCTGAGCATCCAACACCGCCTGCAACTGCTCTCTCAACGCACGGACTTCTTCCGCAGTGGCCATTGTCTTGAGTGTGGCTTTAGTTTTCTGGCGGAGTGAAGCTTCAATCTCAGGATCAAAATCTTCAAGAGGAAGATTCTGAGATCGTGTGTTCATTCACTACCTGGAAAGCTCCAAACACAAGAATTAGAGCCACAGGAAAAAAAAAGAACAGAAATTAAAAAAAACAGAAATAAAAATTCAGAGTAGTATCAAACAATTAACAGAATAGTACTGATAAAAATCAGTCCCCGGCAACGGCGCCAAAAACTTGTTCGCTATTTTATTTAACACGCCGCAAGTGTACGGGTGCAATTGTGTACAGTAGCAAGCAAGGTCGTATTCCACAGAGACTGAATTTAACCAATTCCTATCCTAAATTATTCTACTCTATCTGGACAAACGAAATTAAGAGTTTTGGTTTTAAACTAAATAAATAAATACCGGAAAGAAAATAAATCAAGCTGTGAAATAGAGAAACAGATAAGAGAATATTTCTCAAGGTAAAGGTTTCAACAGATTCTCCTAACTAACATGTTCAATTCAATTAATCAGATGATTCCTAAGGCAATCTCAAAACTAGTCTATACCCACTCCCGTGGCATACAAACCGTTGATTACATGCAAGGCTACCGTCCCCGGATCGCACTTCTAACATGCAACTCCTAAAAGCTCATAGGATTAATGCCCTCACAAATATCAATTCCCTTTAGAATTAAATATATGTGTTCTATGTTCTTAGTACAGGTAATAATTATCATCTCCCGATCTCAAATTAAAACCTATGATTATGATAAATTGGTGGCCAATCAATAAAGCAAACAATTAAAACAAGAACATAGAAAGGAATAACAATCCAATTAATTGAATCAAACAGTCAGAAATTCAAACCATGTTTACTCCCTAAACCCTGAGAAAAAAAGGATTCTAGCCACACATAGACATATGAACTAGAATCAATATCTCAATAAAACTGTAAAACATTCAACAATGAAACCGTAGTAAAGTTGAGAATCTTCAATCTTGCTCTTGCTCCGTTCTCCGTCTCTCACAGCTCTCAGGAAAAGTAAAATATGATAAAAGATGATAAAAGCTTGCAGAGAATAAGTTCTTGGGGAGTATTTATATGCCCTAGGTCTTGTAGCTCTCAAAAATACCCAAAATCACTAAAAAAACGAATTTTGGGCGGAAAAACGGCGACTCGCGCGGCCACGTCGCGCGGCCGCGCCTCCAGCCCGCGCGAGGAAACAGAACTTCTACAGCTTTGCGCAGCGATTTTGTTTTGGCTCGTTCTCCCTCGTCCGAACTCCGATTTATGATCCGTTTGCGCTCACGAACTCCTATCGAGACGAACTACAACTTGTATTTCAGCTAATTCTTCAAAATTCTGCTTCATTATTTCTGAAAATTCGTTCAAACACAAGCAAGTAACAAGTTCTTGACCATAAACGAATATAAGCTCAAATAGACCATCAAACACACCAAATCCTCATAACTAAACATCAAAAATGACACACCAAGAGGTAAAAATGCATGTTTATCAGAGGGGGTATCGAAGGCGAAGCCAAAGTCGATATCATCCTCAACTCTCTCCCCAAAACCTTTGAGAATTTCCGTCTCAATGTCGTTATGAGCAAGGTCAACTATACTCTTAATGAGTTATTGAATGCTCTAGTTGCGGCAGAGGGAGTCATGGGCTCGCGCAAAGGGAAAGAGGTCCTTGTTGCTGCCAAGGGATCTACTTCTTCGTCGAAAGGCGGGAAAAAGAAGTGGAAAGGTCCAAAGGGCAAGCATGACAATGAGGCTAGTGGGAGCGGTAAAGCCAAAAAGGATGGCCCTAGTGGCGGTGTGAAGAAGCCGACCGAAAAGGGGAAGTGCTTCAAGTGCGGCAAGGTTGGGCATTGGAAGAAAGATTGTCCAGTGCTCAAGGCAAAGGGACAAGGTACGTCACAAGTTTTAGTAACTGAAACATGTTTAGCTTCGTTTTCTACTCATTCGTGGGTAGTGGATACGGGGGCAACTGATCATGTTTGTTACACCTTGCAGGGCTTCAAGCCGACAAGGGAACTGGCAAGTGATGAGATCACCATCTCCATGGGCAATGCGTCGAAGGTCGCAGCTGTTGCTATTGGAGATTTATCTTTATGTTTTGGTGATGACATTTTAGTTTTGAGAGATATTTTATATGTGCCGGAGTTTCGGCGGAACATAATTTCTGTTTCAAAGTTGTTTTTGAATGGATATTCTGTTATTTTTGATAGGGGTGTTTCTATCATGAGAGATAACAAGACTATTTGTTCTGGAATTTTGAACAACTCTCTCTATACTATTACATGTCCAATGAATAATTCTGTCCATGTTGCATCTACATCACAAATTCTTCCAAATCCAAATAAGAGGAAATATTATTCTCATGAACAATATACGCATGCGTGGCACCTAAGGTTAGGCCACATCAATCTAAATAGGATCCAAAGGCTCGTTTCAAATGGAGTCTTGAAAGACTTTCAAGCTGTTCCATTTAGAACCTGCGAATCCTGTATAGAGGGAAAGATGACGGCAAGGCCTTTCAAGGCCAAGGGGAATAGGGCCTCGCATGTGTTAGAATTGATTCACTCTGACTTGTGTAGACCGATGTCCACTAGAGCTCGTGGAGGGTATGAGTACTTCGTCACTTTCATTGACGATTACTCAAGATATGGGTACATTTACCTACTTCAACGCAAGTCTGAATGCTTTGAGAAATTCAAAGAATTCAAGGCGGAAGTGGAGAAGAGAACGGGTAAATCTATCAAGTCATTGCGGTCTGATCGCGGTGGCGAATACCTCGGGAACGAGTTTTTGCAATACTTGTCAGATTCAGGGATTACATCCCAATTGACTGCACCGGGTACTCCCCAACAGAATGGTGTAGCAGAGAGAAGAAATAGAACTCTTTTGGAAATGGTACGATCGATGATGAGCTATGCATCGTTGCCCATTTCGTTTTGGGGATATGCCTTGGAAACAGCGGTTTACTTGCTGAATCTAGTGCCGTCCAAATCGGTTCCTAAAACTCCTATCGAGTTATGGTCAGGGTGTAAGCCCAGTTTAAACCATATAAAGATATGGGGTTGTCCTGCATACGTGCTAGACAAGGAAGCGAAGAAATTGGAACCTAGATGTGAAGTAATGCTGTTTGTAGGATATCCTAAAGGAACGAAAGGTGGTTATTTTTATAATCCTAAGGATCAGAAAGTGGTTGTTAGCACCAACGCACGATTCTTGGAACAGGATTATATTGATAATCACAAGTCTAAGTCCGAGATTGTCCTTCAAGAAATCGAAGGCAATGGACAGGCGATTCCATCACCCCAACCAAGTGTGCAAGTGAATGCACCACAGGACACTGCACAAACCATTGTCACAGCTGTACCACCACCGCTTCGTCGTAGTGGGAGGGTTGTAGTTCAACCCGATCGATTTATGTTCTTGGGAGAATCTTCGGATCTACTTCCTGTTGATGAACAAAAGGATGTCGACCCTGATAACTATAGACAAGCGATGAAAGATCAAGATGCAGATTCTTGGTACGAGGCCATGGTTTCTGAAATAGAATCCATGGGTGCTATGGATGTATACGAGAAGACTGAACTACCAGATGGCTTTGTAGCTATAGGTAGTAGGTGGGTATACAAGAGAAAGAGAGATTCGGATGGCGAAGTCGTAGCTTTTAAAGCTAGACTGGTGGCGAAAGGCTATACCCAGGAATTGGGTATAGATTATGATGAGACCTTTTCGCCGGTTGCCATGCTCAAGTCTATCCGAATACTCCTTGCCATAGCAGCCCACATGAACCTTGAGATTTGGCAAATGGATGTCAAGACCGCTTTCTTAAACGGTTTCCTTGAAGAAGGAAGGGATATCTATATGCAGCAACCTGAAGGGTTTGTGAAGAAGGGCGAAGAGCATCTTGTGTGGAAGCTTAAGAAGTCCATTTATGGACTTAAGCAAGCTTCGAGGTCATGGAACAAACGTTTTGCCGAGGTCATTAAATCCTACGGATTTACTCGTTGTGAGAACGAGAGTTGCGTGTACCGTTTAGATGCCAATGGTGACGTGGTTTTCCTTGCACTTTATGTAGATGATATCCTCCTCATTGGCAACAATGTTGAGCTATTATCAGACATAAAGAAGTGGTTATCCGAACAGTTTCAAATGAAAGACTTAGGAGATGCAGCGTACATCCTGGGGATCAAGGTCGTTCGTGATCGCCAGAAAAGGATGTTGAGCTTGTCTCAAGCGTCTTACATTGATACTGTGATTGCTCGTTTTAGCATGCAAAATGCCAAGAAAGGCTTGCTACCTTTTAGACATGGCATTCCTCTGTCTAAGGACATGTGTCCTAAGACACCTAGTGAGGTTGAGGAGATGAGGAAGATACCCTATGCTTCCGCCGTAGGTAGCCTCATGTATGCAATGCTATGCACGAGACCTGATATTTGCTATGTCGTTGGCATGGTTGCAAGATATCAGTCGAACCCTGGACCAGGACACTGGACTGCGGTAAAGCATATTCTCAAGTACCTGAAACGGACTCGAGATTATAGGCTAGTTTACCAGTCAGACAGTCTATTTCCTTTGGGTTACACCGATTCGGATTTCCAGGCTGACCGGGATGAGAAGAGATCTACCTCTGGCTATGTGTTTACCTTGGGAGGTGGAGCCGTATCGTGGCGGAGTGCAAAGCAGAAGTGCATTGCAGACTCCACCATGGAAGCCGAATATGTAGCTGCTTCGGAAGCTGCTAAGGAGGCTGTATGGTTCCGGAACTACCTCTTGGATCTAGGAGTGGTCCCTAATTTGCCTAAGAGTATCATAATTTATTGTGATAACTCGGGTGCAGTGGCAAATTCCAAGGAACCCAGGAGCCACAAGGCGTCAAAACACATAGAGAGAAAGTACCACATCATACGAGAAATCGTAAACAGAGGAGACGTGCTAGTAGAAAAGATTGACACATTGGAGAACCTAGCTGATCCTTTCACGAAAAGCTTACCGCAAAAGACCTATGAGAAGCATGCTCGAGGGATGGGATTGCGGTTGATGCCACCCACTTAGAGAAAAACTTTCAGTATAAGTGGGAGAGATGATGTGAAGTTCTGTAATAGCTAGTTTTTAGACACATTGTATACTAAAAGTTTTGCTTTAGTATAAGTGGGAGATCGTTGGATTTGTATACTGAAAGCAAGAACTTTATGCTTGTATACAATGATTCCTGTTATTCACTACTTTTATCTCCTATCTGATTGTCTTCCTGATTGCATATGTATGTTCTTTATCTCTGTAGAAGTAGATTATATGGTGTGTTGTAGATCACAGAAGACCATATAATTGGAATAACCTTAAGAGATATAATATGATCACAGCCGAAATAACTCTAGGACAAGTTATTGGTTTAGGCTGCAGTATAGATGGAAGTAGTTTGTCTTGGCTACTTGTCTATACTGGTACGTCATTACGTATTGATAGGACCACCGTTTGAGATGTATTCTTCTATCTGACTTAAGTGAAGAATCAAGATCTCGGTGACTTATAAATCTTAATACTAATAAGTATTCAGATATATATATTAACTCGTATATCACTTTGACTTACTATGGGTGAAAGTTATAAACTAACTCGAGTACTCTGTATCTTGGGTGATAGCGGTTAATATATGATATTTGATTATCTGTATTAGTACCCGTATCCGGTATAGGATAATGACATCCCCTTAAGGAGCTCAATAAGGTTTATTACGCTAAACCCTGCAGGTTGATTAAGTTCAGGCGTAATAATAAAGATTGAGTGGTACTGCTTAAGGAATCATTAAGAAATTAATTAATTTAAGCTGTCAGAGCTCTAATTAATTAATGGATGTCGGATATTTTAAATACGGAGATTTAATAAGTCTAAATACAAGCCCCGACTCATCACCGGCAATAAAGGGGTAAGTCAGTATCGGTTCTCTAGTGGAATGAACTGATATTTATAAATTAATTATGGTCTGGGCTGACCATGGATAAATTAATTTATTTGAGGCCCATCTTTATTCCTTGTATCTGGTCCCTGGGCTGGCCCAATGTCTCCTAGCCCAAGTAGGGCAGAAAACGCCTACTCACTAGAAACTGGCGCCTCCCTCTTCTTTCTGTATTATAAAATACAGCTGTCAGCTCTCAGGAAAACACACTGATCAAAATTAGGGTTTTGAGAGCAGAGAGAGGGGGCGCAGAACGTGATTGGCTTTTTCTGTCTTGGGAGTTCTCATAGTTCGTTGTCCATCCAACGTTGGGAATTGAGCGGGATACAGTCCAGAAGATCAGAGCTGGAGTCTGAATCTTTCGACGCCATCATCAATCATCTGTGCATCTGATTCTCAAGTAAGTTTTCCTAACACCTGTGTGCAGCTGTTAAATTCATAGGAGCATGTTAGGAATTAATCGTTGTATGATAAATTAATAATAACCAAGAAACGATCATCGGGCAGAGTTGAGTATTAATTCAATTTAATATTCCTACAATTGGTATCAGAGCCCAGGATTAATTTCTTGGCTCTATTATTAATTTATGTACGATTAATAATGTGCGTTGTTTTAACTGCTGTTGTTCTTCGTGGCTTGTTGATTCGTGGGATACGTCGTTTGACGTTGTAATCGTTTTTCACCACGAGAAAATCCGTGGTTAGATTAGGATTTCAATTGTATTTGTTTTTCCGTTGTAAATCTGTAAAATTGAAGAACGAAACGAGGATGACGACGAATCAACAACGAAGAATGGTGGAAGGACGACGGGACAGCACGGCGCGACACGGACTGCCGGCGCCGAGGGCAGCGTGCGCACGAGCGCTTGCGCGCTGTGCCGCGCGCGCCTGGTCGGGCTGTCGAGCAGCGCCGAGTGCCGCGGATGCCGACTGCTGCTGTCTGCTGGTCCGTGGCGAGGCGAGGCGGAAGGTGGCAAGGCGTGCGACGGGAAGCAGCGGGCAGGGGCGGTGCGCGCCCAGGGCTGCGCCTGCGCGCTCTGCGCGCTGCGCGCCCGGCGGGCGGCACGCTGCCACTGCTGCCGCTGCTGTTGCCGCACGCTGGAGCCGCTGCTGTCGCCGTTCATTGCTGCTGCCGGGGACGCCGAGGCCGAGTCAGGCGAGAGCTGCTGCCGACCGCTGCTGCTGCTGGACGCTGCCGGACGGTGCTGATGCAGCGCCGGGCTGCTGCCAGCGCCGGGACGCTGTGCGCGCCTTGGCTGCTGCAGCACCGGCGGGCTGCTGGGCGGCGCCGAGGGCTGCTGTGCGGCGGTGGAGGATGCCAAGGGCGGCGGCGGCTAGGGTTTCCAAACCCTAGCTGCGTTTCTCAAACCCTAGGGGGCCCAAACCCTAATTCCAACGACGGGCTTGAATTTTTTCGGGCCGTTTTAGTTTTTGGGCTTGTTTTTATTTTTCTATTTTATTTTGTAATAGAATAGATGTTGGGTTTCCACGAATGGGTCACGAAGAATTTTAATTCTTTAATTACTGTTCTTTGCATGTCGTGGTTGTTAATCCCTTATGCTCTTTACCTGCTTTTGCACGTCTTTGCTTGTTAATATTTGTTTATTAATTGCGCTTAGACGAGCATGATAGTAGGTTTTGCCGTTTTCTTAAGCATGTTTTAGAATTCTGCGAGCATGATTTACATGTTGCGTTCTAGAGAAGCATGTTTAGGTTTATGTGCTTGAGCATGAACAAACCTTTTGAAAGAAAAAGACTAAGCAGTTTAATAATTTTTATAGTAATTAAAAATTATTTTAGACCTCCACATGCGGTCTCTAGACAAAGTGATTAGCAATATGAGTAAACGTCCACACAGCGTGGCTTACTTCATATTTGTTTTTCATAAGTTTGTCAGATGAGGTTTCTAATAAAAATATTTAAATCCATTGAAGTAGTGGGAGTTATGCAGTAAACGTCCACACAGCGTGGCTTACTTGTGTAATTTTTCACAAGTACTTTAGAGAATGGAATTAAATAAGATAACCAAGAAAATTAAATTGAAAGCGGTATGGTCCGTTATCTATGAGCGTTTTTCTAAATTTAAATTAATTTAGTAAGCTTGGGCCTTTTTAGCGAAAAACTCCATTGTTGTACTGTTTATGATGGCATGACAATTTACAGTTTGAAGTATATATTTTTATACTTAGGCATACGTGCCCACTGAGTACTTTTGTACTCAGCCCTGCATATATTTCTAAATGTGCAGGTTGAGCAGCTGCCGGTGGTGATGAAGTGACGAGCGAAACCCTTTTGTCTTATTTTTATGTATTAATGAACTCTGGGGATACATGTCTTCATACATGTAATCAGAAACCTTATTCCGTTGCGTACTCAGAAGTCTTATATTATTTTGGCTAAGTCGGAGTTATCCGAACTTACTAGTTTATCTGAGTCAGTATGACTAAACCTCTGTTACATTATAAATATTCATTTGGTTATCAACGATTGAATACGATCCTTCCCTGTTTGATTATCCCCCTTTCTACCCCGCTTCTAATTTCCCTCCCTTAGTCACGATTCCCCGGCTTAATTATCCTTAATTGGGTCCGGTCGTGATGAAGGAATATTAAATTGAATTAATACTCGATTGCCCGATGATCGTTTCTTGGATTATTATTAATTCATCATACAACGATTAATTCCTAACATGCTCCTATGAATTTAACAGCTGCACACAGGTGTTAGGAAAACTTACTTGAGAATCGGATGCACAGATGATTGATGATCGTGTCGAATGATTCAGACTCCAGCTCTGATCTTCTCGACTGTATCCCGCTCAATTCCCAACGTTGGATGGACAACGAGCTATGGAAATTCCCAAGATAGAAAAGCCTCTCACGTTTTCTGCGCCTCCCTCTGCTCTCAAAAATCCTAATTTTTTTATCAGTATATTTTCCTGAGAGCTGACAGCTGTATTTTAATAACACAGAAAAGGGGAGGAGGCGCCAATCACAGTGCTAGGGCCGAAAATCTGTCTTCTTGGGCTAGGAGACATTGGGCCAGCCCAGGGACCAGATACAAGGAATAAAGATGGGCCTCAAATAAATTAATTTATCCATGGTCAGCCCAGACCATAATTAATTTATAAATATCAGTTCATTCCACTAGAGAACCGATACTGACTTACCCCTTTATTGTCGGTGATGAGTCGGGGCTTGTATTTAGACTTATTAAATCTCCGTATTTAAAATATCCGACATCCATTAATTAATTAGAGCTCTGACAGCTTAAATTAATTAATCTCTTAATAATTCCTTAAGCAGTACCACTCAATCTTTATTATTACGCCTGAACTTAATCAACCTGCAGGGTTTAGCGTAATAAACCTTATTGAGCTCCTTAAGGGGATGTCATTATCCTATACCGGATACGGGTACTAATACAGATAATCAGATATCATATATTAACCGCTATCACCCAAGATACAGAGTACTCGAGTTAGTATATAACTTTCACCCATAGTAAGTCAAAGTGATATACGAGTTAACATATATATCTGAATACTTATTAGTATTAAGATTTATAAGTCACCGAGATCTTGATTCTTCACTTAAGTCAGATAGAAGAATACATCTCAAACTGTGGTCCTATCAATACGTAATGACGTACCAGTATAGACAAGTAGCCAAGACAAACTACTTCCATCTATACTGCAGCCTAAACCAATAACTTGTCCTAGAGTTATTTCGGCTGTGATCATATTATATCTCTTAAGGTTATTCCAATTATATGGTCTTCTGTGATCTACAACACACCATATAATCTACTTATACAGAGATAAAGAACATACATATGCAATCATGAACACAATCAGATAGGAGATAAGAATAGTGAATAACAGGAATCATTGTATACAAGCATAAAGTTCTTGCTTTCAGTATACAAATCCAACAATCTCCCACTTATACTAAAGCAAAACTTTTAGTATACAATGTGTCTAAATACTAGCTATTACAAAACTTCACTTCATCTCTCCCACTTATACTGAAAGTTTTTCTCTAAGTGGGTGGCATCAACCGCAATCCCATCCCTCGAGCATGCTTCTCATAGGTCTTTTGCGGTAAGCTTTTCGTGAAAGGATCAGCTAGGTTCTCCAATGTATCAATCTTTTCTACTAGCACATCTCCTCTGTTTACGATTTCTCGTATGATGTGGTACTTTCTCTCTATGTGTTTTGACGCCTTGTGGCTCCTGGGTTCCTTGGAATTTGCCACTGCACCCGAGTTATCACAATAAATTATGATACTCTTAGGCAAATTAGGGACCACTCCTAGATCCAAGAGGTAGTTCCGGAACCATACAGCCTCCTTAGCAGCTTCCGAAGCAGCTACATATTCGGCTTCCATGGTGGAGTCTGCAATGCACTTCTGCTTTGCACTCCGCCACGATACGGCTCCACCTCCCAAGGTAAACACATAACCAGAGGTAGATCTCTTCTCATCCCGGTCAGCCTGGAAATCCGAATCGGTGTAACCCAAAGGAAATAGACTGTCTGACTGGTAAACTAGCCTATAATCTCGAGTCCGTTTTAGGTACTTGAGAATATGCTTTACCGCAGTCCAGTGTCCTAGTCCAGGGTTCGACTGATATCTTGCAACCATGCCAACGACATAGCAAATATCAGGTCTCGTGCATAGCATCGCATACATGAGGCTACCTACGGCGGAAGCATAGGGTATCTTCCTCATCTCCTCAACCTCACTAGGCGTCTTAAGACACATGTCCTTAGACAGAGGAACGCCATGTCTAAAAGGTAGCAAGCCTTTCTTGGCATTCTGCATGCTAAAACGAGCAATCACAGTATCAATGTAAGATGCTTGAGATAAGCTCAACATCCTTTTCTGGCGATCACGAACGACCTTGATCCCCAGGATGTACGCTGCATCTCCTAAGTCTTTCATTTGAAACTGTTCGGATAACCACTTCTTTATGTCCGATAATAGCTCAACATTGTTGCCAATGAGGAGGATATCATCTACATAAAGTGCAAGGAAAACTACGTCACCATTGGCATCTAAACGGTACACGCAACTTTCGTTCTCACAACGAGTAAATCCATAGGATTTAATGACCTCGTCAAAACGTTTGTTCCATGACCTCGAAGCTTGCTTAAGTCCATAAATGGACTTTTTAAGCTTCCACACAAGATGCTCTTCGCCCTTCTTCACAAACCTTCAGGTTGCTGCATATAGATGTCCCTTCCTTCTTCAAGGAAACCGTTTAAGAAAGCGGTCTTGACATCCATTTGCCAAATCTCAAGGTTCATGTGGGCTGCTATGGCAAGGAGTATTCGGATAGACTTGAGCATGGCAACCGGCGAAAAGGTCTCATCATAATCTATACCCTGTTCCTGGGTATAACCTTTCGCCACCAGTCTAGCTTTAAAAGCTGCTACTTCGCCATCCGAATCTCTCTTTCTCTTGTATACCCACCTACTACCTATAGCTACAAAGCCATCTGGTAGTTCTGTCTTTTCGTATACATCCATAGCACCCATGGATTCTATCTCAGAAACCATGGCTTCGTACCAAGAATCTGCATCTTGATCTTTCATCGCGTGTCTATAGTTATCAGGGTCGACATCCTTTTGTTCATCAACAAGAAGTAGATCCGAAGATTCTCCCAAGAACATAAATCGATCGGGTTGAACTACAACCCTCCCACTACGACGAAGCGGTGGTGGTACAGCTGTGACAATGGTTTGTGCAGTGTCCTGTGGTGCATTCACTTGCACACTTGGCTGGGGTGATGGATTCGCCTGTCCATTGCCTTCGATTTCTTGAAGGACAATCTCGGACTTAGACTTGTGATTATCTATATAATCCTGTTCCAAGAATCGTGCGTTGGTGCTAACAACCACTTTCTGATCCTTAGGATTATAGAAATAACCACCTTTCGTCTCCCTAGGATATCCTACAAACAACATTACTTCGCATCTAGGATCCAATTTCCTTGCCTCTTTGTCAAGCACGTATGCAGGACAACCCCATATCCTCACATGATTTAGGCTGGGCTTTCGCCCTGACCATAATTCAGTGGGAGTCTTGGGTACAGACTTGGATGGTACTAGATTCAGCAAGTAAGCCGCTGTTTCCAAGGCATATCCCCAAAACGAAATGGGCAACGATGCATAGCTCATCATCGATCGTACCATTTCCAAAAGAGTTCTATTTCTTCTCTCTGCTACACCATTCTGTTGGGGAGTACCCGGTGCAGTCAATTGGGATGTAATCCCTGAATCTGACAAGTACTGTAAGAACTCGTTCCCGAGGTATTCGCCACCGCGATCAGACCGCAATGACTTGATAGATTTACCCAATCTCTTCTCCACCTCCGCCTTGAATTCTTTGAATTTCTCAAAGCATTCAGACTTGCGTTGAAGTAGGTAAATATACCCATATCTTGAGTAATCGTCAATGAAAGTGACGAAATACTCATACCCTCCACGAGCCTTTGTGGACATCGGTCCACACAAGTCAGAGTGAATCAATTCCAACACATGCGAGGCCCTATTCCCCTTGGCCTTGAAAGGCCTTGCCGTCATCTTTCCCTCTATACAGGATTCGCAGGTTCTAAATGGAACAGCTTGAAAGTCTTTCAAGACTCCATTTGAAACGAGCCTTTGGATCCTATTTAGATTGATGTGGCCTAACCTTAGGTGCCACGCATGCGTATATTGTTCATGAGAATAATACTTCCTCTTATTTGGATTTGGAAGGATTTGTGATGTAGATGCAACATGGATAGAATTGTTAATTGGACATGTAATAGTATAGAGAGAATTGTTCAAAATTCCAGAACAAATAGTCTTGTTATCTCTCATGATAGAAACACCTCTCTCAAAAACAACAGAATATCCATTCAAAAACAATTTTGAAATAGAAATTATGTTCCGCCGAAACTCCGGCACATATAAAATGTCTCTCAAAACTAAAATGTCATCACCAAAACATAAAGATAAATCTCCAATAGCAACAGCTGCGACCTTCGACGCATTGCCCATGGAGATGGTGATCTCATCACTTGCCAGTTCCCTTGTTGGCTTGAAGCCCTGCAAGGTGTAACAAACATGGTCAGTTGCCCCCGTATCCACTACCCACGAATGAGTAGAAAACGAAGCTAAACATGTCTCAGTTACTAAGACTTGTGACGTACCTTGTCCCTTTGCCTTGAGCACCGGACAATCTTTCTTCCAATGCCCAACCTTGCCGCACTTGAAGCACTTTCCCTTGGCCATTGGCTTGTTCACGCCGCCGGTAGGGCCATCTGCTTTGGCTTTACCGCTCCCACTAGCTTCATTGTCATGCTTGCCTTTTGGACCTTTCCACTTCTTTTTCCCGCCTTTCGACGAAGAAGTAGATCCCTTGGCAGCAACAAGGACCTCTTTCCCTTTGCGCGAGCACATGACTCCCTCTGCCACAACTAGAGCATTCAATAACTCATTAAGAGTATAGTTGACTTTGCTCATAACGACATTGAGACGGAAATTCTCAAAGGATTTGGGGAGAGAGTTGAGGATGATATCGACCTTGGCTTCGCCTTCGATACCCCCTCCTAGCAGATCAAGCCTGTCAAACAGATTTGTCATATGCATGACATGATCGTGCACAGAACTGCCCTCGCTCATAACACATCCTAAGATTTCTCTCATGATGTTAAAGCGAGCAGATCTTTCAGATTCCCCATAAACCTCAGAGAGATTTAACATGATGGTCGCTGCATCATCCATGCCTTGATGCTGGAGTTGCAAATTTTGTGACATAGTCATCATAATATAGCACTTGGCCGTATTATTCGACTTGTGCCACCTTTTATGCGCCTCTCGTTCCACATCAGTCGACCCATCAGTTAAGGTCGCGGGACGTGGAGTGGTAAGCACAAAACTGTGCTCATCAGCGTCAAGTATGTACATAATATGGCGTTTCCATTCGGTATAGTTAGGACCGGTGAGAGGATTGTTTGCTAGAATATTAACTATCGGAGACATAGACATATCTGAAAGTAAACAAATAAACATGTAAGAACATGAAACACATATAGTTCGTAACAATAATATTGTAACATTTTGATAAAACAATATTAATGAAACCTCCAACTGCCCAAGAAAAACTCATGAGTAAGCCACGATAGGGTGAACGTTTACCATGATTTCCTCAACCAGACTATTTACCTAGTCGTTTAATTTCCATCCATGTCAACTTAACCTTTTGACAAAGGAAATTAATAGTTGGACTTTAACTAGACCATATCAGATTCAAGAAGGGACTCCGATGGGGAGTTGTACATTGTACTTGAATTGATATCTAAGCAATGACCACAATTTAACCTTGAGCATTAAATTCTTGAAATTAGCATACTCACTAGGACCATGCCGCTTTCAATTTAACCTCTTGGTTATCTTATTTAAAATCCATCCTCTAAAGTACTTATGAGAATCATACGAGTAAGCCACGATAGTGTGGACGTTTACCGCATAACTCCCACTACTTAAATGGATTTAAATATTTTTAATAGAAATCCCAACTTAACAAACTTGTGAAATCAAATATGGAGTAAGCCACGATAGGGTGGACGTTTACCCATACTCTCAATCACTCTTGGGACCGCATGTGGAGGTCTAAAATAATTTTTAATCACTATAAAAATTATTAAACAGCTTAGTCATTTTTCTTTCAAAAGATTTGTTCATGCTCAAGCACATAAACCTAAACATGCTTCTCTAGAACGCAACACGTAAATCATGCTCGCAGAATTCTAAAACATGCTTAAGAAAACGGCAAACCTACTATCATGCTCGTCTAAGCGCAATTAATAAACAAATATTAACAAGCAAAGACGTGCAAAAAGCAGGTAAAGAGCATAAGGGATTAACAACCACGACATGCAAAGAACAGTAATAAAAGAATTAAAATTCTTCGTGACCCATTCGTGGAAACCCAACACCTATTCTATTACAAAATAAAATAGAAAAACAAGCCCAAAACTAAAAAGGCCCGAAAACTTCAAGCCCGTCGTTGGAATTAGGGTTTGGGCCCCCTAGGGTTTAAAACGCAGCCACCTAGGGTTTGGAACCCTAGGCGCCGCCGCCTCTATGCACAGCCGCCCCGGCGCGCGCGGCAGACCGGCGTGTGCCGCACCAGCAGCCCGGCGAGCGGGCAGCCCAGCGGCAGCAGCCTCTGCGCGGCACCGGGCGAACAGCAACAGTCGGCAGCAGCCTCCAGCACGCCTCCAGCGCGGCAGCAGTCGACGGGCGGACGGCCGAGCATTGCGGCGCTGGGCGCGCTGCACACAGCCGGCAGGCAGCGTGCGCATGGCCCCAGCACGCCCAGCCCTCGTTCCTCGTCGACTCCAGCAGCAGCACACGGCACATGGCGACAGCAGCGGCTCCCGGCGTACGGCAACAGCAGCGGTAGTAACAGGGCCTCGGCGATCTCGGCGGCAGCTGCTCCAGCGGACGTCAACAGCAGCGGCAGCGCGCCGCCCGCCGGGCGCGCAGCGCGCAGAGCGCGCACGCGCAGCCCCGGGCGCTCACCGCCCCTGCCCGCTGCTTCCAGCCGTTCGCCCAGCCCTAGCCGAGCCCGCCTCGGTCTGCCTCGCCTCGCCACGGACCGGACCAGCAGCCCTCGGTGACAGCAGCACGGCCGCCTGACCAGGCGCGCGCAGCGCACGGTGCCGAAGCGCCCGTGCGCGCGCGGCCCTCGACGCCGCGGCTGCCCGTGCCGCACCGTGTCCATGGCGACCTCCTTACACCTTCCTCGTCGTTGATTCGTCGTCATCCTCATTTCGTTCCTCGGTTTTACAGATTTACAACAGAAAAACAAAAACAATTGAAATCCTAATCTAACCACGGATTTTCTCGTGGTGAAAAACGATTACAACATCAAAACGACGTATTCCACGAATCAACGAATCACGAAGAACAACAGCAGTTAAAACAACGCACATTATTAATCGTACACAAATTAATAATAGAGCCAAGAAATTAACCTCGCTCTGATACCAATTGAAGGAATATTAAATTGAATTAATACTCGATTGCCCGATGATCGTTTCTTGGATTATTATTAATTCATCATACAACGATTAATTCCTAACATGCTCCTATGAATTTAACAGCTGCACACAGGTGTTAGGAAAACTTACTTGAGAATCGGATGCACAGATGATTGATGATCGTGTCGAATGATTCAGACTCCAGCTCTGATCTTCTCGACTGTATCCCGCTCAATTCCCAACGTTGGATGGACAACGAGCTATGGAAATTCCCAAGACAGAAAAGCCTCTCACGTTTTCTGCGCCTCCCTCTGCTCTCAAAAACCCTAATTTTTTTATCAGTATATTTTCCTGAGAGCTGACAGCTGTATTTTAATAACACAGAAAAGGGGAGGAGGCGTCAATCACAGTGCTAGGGCCGAAAATCTGTCTTCTTGGGCTAGGAGACATTGGGCCAGCCCAGGGACCAGATACAAGGAATAAAGATGGGCCTCAAATAAATTAATTTATCCATGGTCAGCCCAGACCATAATTAATTTATAAATATCAGTTCATTCCACTAGAGAACCGATACTGACTTACCCCTTTATTGTCGGTGATGAGTCGGGGCTTGTATTTAGACTTATTAAATCTCCGTATTTAAAATATCCGACATCCATTAATTAATTAGAGCTCTGACAGCTTAAATTAATTAATCTCTTAATAATTCCTTAAGCAGTACCACTCAATCTTTATTATTACGCCTGAACTTAATCAACCTGCAGGGTTTAGCGTAATAAACCTTATTGAGCTCCTTAAGGGGATGTCATTATCCTATACCGGATACGGGTACTAATACAGATAATCAGATATCATATATTAACCGCTATCACCCAATATACAGAGTACTCGAGTTAGTATATAACTTTCACCCATAGTAAGTCAAAGTGATATACGAGTTAACATATATATCTGAATACTTATTAGTATTAAGATTTATAAGTCACCGAGATCTTGATTCTTCACTTAAGTCAGATAGAAGAATACATCTCAAACTGTGGTCCTATCAATACGTAATGACGTACCAGTATAGACAAGTAGCCAAGACAAACTACTTCCATCTATACTGCAGCCTAAACCAATAACTTGTCCTAGAGTTATTTCGGCTGTGATCATATTATATCTCTTAAGGTTATTCCAATTATATGGTCTTCTGTGATCTACAACACACCATATAATCTACTTATACAGAGATAAAGAACATACATATGCAATCATGAACACAATCAGATAGGAGATAAGAATAGTGAATAACAGGAATCATTGTATACAAGCATAAAGTTCTTGCTTTCAGTATACAAATCCAACACGTGACATTATGACCTTGATCTTTCTGCAACCTCAGTTTTGAATCTGGTTGGACCATATTTGGACCTCAGTTCATTAAATTAGTGCATCTGGCCTTATCACTAAGTTAAGTAGCATTACCTGAACAAAGATGGTTGTAGGAACTTTTAGTTGCAAGATCTATTAGCCGATGTTTTTGGAACTATTAAGAGTACTCGCCTGGCAATCTCGTACAATTCCAGGGTGTAGGAAGTTCTATTTTTGATGGATTGAAGTCGTAAGCATCATGGTTAGTTTAGGCATCTAAACATCAGATAGGCAATCTTGTTAGATTTGCTCTTTTGCTCTTTGTTGGTTTAAGCTTAGAAGTTTGATTTTTAGACATCACATATCGAATGGGATGCTGGAAAACACACTTATATGCGAAAAGACATGGAAATTTGGAGATTTCTCCGTGACTTTTAGGTGCAAGTGATTTGTTGGTATCCCTAACTACAGATCTTATTATCTCAATTGATGATTGATGAATAAGCTTTTAATGAACTCCTCCACAGGCTGTACTACTGGAGCGCCCTCGTGTCATCTTTGCTAACGTAGGGCATGCATGGGATCTTCCGCCAAACACATTTGGTGTGGCATATGCTAAGTTTATGGGATCCAGGAACTTCTCTCCTGATGACAGGCCACCTGTCAAGTTCATGGAAACAGAAGAAATAGCCTATGTTGCAACACGCGCTCGTGAAGTGCACGACTTCTGGCATACCCAGTTTGACCTACCTACCAATTTGATTAGCGAATCAGCATTGAAGGTCATAGAATTTGAGCAGATGCTTCTTCCCATGTGCGCCCTATCGGTTGCAGGGGGGACTACCCGATTCAGCCAAAGTTAGAGGAATTTGTTCTACCAGCATTACTTCCCTTGGGCTCTCCGTGCAGGCGTGAGATGCACTGATCTGATGTGTGTGTATTATGAGCGCCATTTTGATGAGGACTTGGAAGATGTTCGTCGGAGATGGGGAATTGTTCATGCTTCTCCTCCCCCGCTACGTGCAGCCTGAAATCAACACGTAGTTCTTTCCCCTTAAGAATAAAGCAGAGAGCTTTTATTTCCTTACAATGTGATAGTAACCTTTCTGATCTTGTATCATAATTTTACTGGCTTATTTTTGTAACATGATCTGTTTTTTTAGGAGCTTTTCTTTTTCCAAACAGCAAAGAGTAATAATACCCTGTTCCAGTATGAAAAATCCCATAAAATCACAATAATACAATCTAGAATATGGTTTAGTTATTTTACAAAGGAAGCCTTTTTGAGAGATGCTTATTATTATGCATCCAAACACAACTAAGATGTAGCGATTCACACTTCAAATTTACCAACGAATTCATATCTGTCTGTAGAAAAACTATTGACAACTCTTGCAGCAGAGACACAATACCATAATTTGCTGTTACATTTACAAACAAATAACCCAAACCCTTAAACAGAAACATCCCACGAGGCTTGCAGCAAAGACGTAAAATACCATATTGCTGCCACATTTTTACAAATAAATATCTCGAAACACACTTTGGCGATCCCGGCTGCAGGACCCTGGCTGTTGCTTAGTTGCTGCTGCTGCCGCTGCCGCCACCAAAAAGGTAACCCAAAGAAGAACCTCCTCCGGGAGCAGCATGAACCTTAGTTGATGGTCGATCCTGAGACAAAGTAATGGTTCTAAACCCAAAAAATGCGAAGTATTGGACTGGACCTAGAGGAGTTGATGGACAAAATGATACCAGAAACATGACAAGTATGCACTCACTAATCATTACATTAAATCACTAACTCTCAGGCTCTGTTCTAAATCCTAATCAATTCGTTGTGGAGCTTTTCTGTTTCCTCTATCCAGTTACCTTTTGGTACATGATGAATTAGTTAAGGAAATATACATCCCTTATATATCAAATATCACAAACAACATTTTGAATTTATCCTTCATGTGAGAACTAAAATTTGGATGGTTGTCACCATATGCCTACTTAGCATTATTGCTGTGCCGGATGCCAAGAATTGAACCACACATAGTAATCAGATTGTAAGAGAAACACATCATCATCCAATCAAGATAACAAAGAATGAAATTGGATAGAATGAAAAAAAAAACCAAGAACTTCATAATGCCAAAATACCACAATCAAGTAACTTCATCAAAACCCACCAAACACATAATCTTGTTTCACCGGAGACATACCGTGATAAAATTGCAAGTACTCTGACCATCTGCTCTGACGTAGTTGTTGGTGGTGGTACTATTAGGTCCAGAGGGTCTCGAATAGGTGTATGGGGGGGAGAATACACCTATGGGCAATTTTTACAATTTCTCAATCAGAGGGATCTCAGATAGAGATCAAAACGAAACTTTACACGCAAACACAGACTCCTATTTTACTGAAAATAGTTTTGACCAAACAGGGTTGACGACTGATACTGAAAGCCCTTCAGTAAGGAGTTATCAGTTAAGTTGCTGGAACTTAACTGATGCAAGTAAGGGCTTCAGTCGGGTTTGCTAAAACAGATATGATAACACTCTTCCTGACTATCAGAAGATAGATCAGTCAGACTGATATTATACACAGTGGAAATTAAACTTAGTTTTGCAATAGCCTCGGTGGAGTACGTTGTTGGTTTTTAGGTTTCTCTTTGCAGTTAATCAGTGTTCAGTTTATCAATTGAAATAACACAAGTAAGAATGTAAAACTGAAAGCTGTAAACAACACAGAGACTTTTACGTGGTTCGGAAAAACCCTTTCCTACATCCACGGTTGGTTGATCAGACCAACAATCTACTCCGCAGGTGCTTAACAGGTGCACTGCAAACCAAACCGTGTGCTTGCCGGGTGCACACAACCGTACCACTGAAGAAAACCCTTCTTCAGTACTCACACTTCACTCGTGTCGGATTTCTCTTGCTCAGCACAACCCGTGCTAAGACTTCTCACTCAGAGTCAGAGTACCTTCCTGAACTCCGAATCACTCAAACACTCTTTTGGGAGGGAGGTTTGAACGAGTGTCAACTATACTACAAAGAACAAGTTCTTTGAAGCAAGTTTGACCTTTGGCTTCTGGGTAAACAGAGGTTTGCCTAAGGTCTAAGAGAATATGTGTAATAAGCAGTGACTGATTTTGGCTTTGGAATTCTCTTCTTCGATTTAAGCTTTGGGGAGGTTAAGCTTTAGGCTGAGTAGCAATTTCGGCAGAGCTTCAGCTTATGTCGTTGAATCGATGAAGGTTGAAGTGATCCTCGAGCGCTATTTGTAGGAGAACTCTTGAATAGATCCGTTGGCGTAGAACGTCATCAAGATTTCTTCCGTTGGAGAGCAATTCGAATTTGGGCTAAGGCTTCAATCTTCGAGGTTCCTTGTCTGGGTGGAGACGACTCTCTTGATGGACAGGAGATGTGACGTCTCTGAAAAGTAACCACCAGATAGGAATGACCTCTGCAGAGATAAGGATATCCTGAGATCTCTGCATTTAATGCGGCTGTACTTTGTGAGTACGTGGCTTCCTCTGAACGTTGGAAGATCAGTCCTAGGAGGAATGTTCAACTGATACTTGACTTTAGTATCAGTCCATTGCGTGCATTAAGTAATCAGTTCCCAACTGATTCTTCAACTGATACTTCAGTTGGTATCTGCAGTCTTCAGTCCTTCGTTCTTCAGTCTTCAGTCTTCGACACCGCAAGCTACACTAGAACTGAACTCTAACACTTGAGTTCAAAACAATTCTAGTCTATTACAATTACGACCTATGAATTTTGGTATCATCAAAACAAGGGTTAGGATATTCCACAAGGTTCCCAACAATTTCCCCATTTTTGATGATGCCAAAACCACACAGCAGTTCTAGACAACAAAAAGACTGAACTCACAGTACAAGTTCTAAAACTGGGGTGAAAACAGTTCCCCCTTAACAATAGAACCTAATAACTTGTACTTAGAGTTAAGAACGAAAATAGTTCTAAAACAGAACAAGGAGAAGACAGAAAAACATAATCAGAGCCTGGACAAAGAGTCATTGTCTTCAGGTTGAGATCAAAAAAGAAGTTCTTTTCATTAATAAAAGACGGATAAGCCATCAGTCGAGGTACAGAGCAAGACTTACATTGGAGTAAAAAGAAAAACAAAAACAACATGGGAAACCCATGGACTCCAGCAGTCTGCCTGGCTGCGCCTTGAACTTCTTGATCTTCATCTTCTGTCTTCGTGTCTTCATGTTCCTAAGCTTGTTCCACTCTCACTTGTTTTCCGTTGATTTGAGGTCTTTACTAGAAGTCGTCCTTACAACTTCTGGTGATCCTTTGCTATCCCATCTTCAGTCAAGAAATAGAGGACAGGAGTAACCCAAAGGAAAGGTTGCTTACTGACTCCATCTCTAACTTTTCCCCCTTTTTGGCAACATAAAAAAGAGAGCTGATGATGGAGGCATTGATCATATGGGACTTCAACTCTAGCTCTCAAGCATTTGTGAGAGACTTGAGAAGAGGATGAGATCCCGAGATGCAGAAGAAAGAAGATGCCAGTGGAGAGGTAGAGAGATGAGAATGGAGACGGAGAAGTGATGGAGACGGAGAGATGGAGAAGAGCAGGGTGCAGGAAAGGAAAGTATGCATAGCATCTTAAAGATAATCATGCGATGCAGCTATGCATACGATCCGGAGAGCGAGGACACAGACGAGGAGGGAAGAATTATAGGAGTGCTAGAGGTGGGGAGGAGAAACGAAGGAAATGCATGGTGAGACTTTGATGAAAGAAAAGGATCAAAATACGCCTCGTCATACATGGAAGGAAGAGGAGGTGAGGATGAAAAATCGAATCAGTGATAGTCGTGAGGACTAGCAATGTCGATGTTGCGCCGGATGGCAGTGAGCTCCTGCTCATTGCTGTTGCGCCACATGGGAGCTTCACCAAAAGGCAAGAGGCTTTCCTGAGAACCAGGTGAAGTCTGTCTTCTTCAAACAGGTAGTTTAAAGCCATGTGCCGGGCATGAGGATGGAAGACACTCGCTTCGCTGGATACAAGTGAGGGTAGAGCAAACTTTGACATCGGAGAGACGTTGAGATCCAGTGGAAGGGTCCGGTGAAGACCAGGTATGTGAGTGTCATTCTTCCACTCCATGACTTTGTAGTCATAGATTTCTCCTTTAGTCGAAACAATTTTTCTCTGCAACTTTGGAAAGATTGAAAGATTTTCTTACAGTGAAGGCTGTGGAGAGTTGTTAGTTTTGCAAAAAAATAGTGAAGACAACATTGTATAAATAGACAGAGGTTACCCCTTAAGAAGATGGAAAGTTTTTCGAAAACTGTGCCTAAAAAGTATTTTAAAGAGAAATTCACGTCTGCAGTCACTGCAGGGGACTGAGACTTTAAAAAGGTGAGAGGCATCATTGCATTCTGTCATGTCAATGAGGTTCTCAAATATTTTATTAGAGAGGCAAAGGGGTTGGAAAGATTTTTGGCAAAAGATCAGGACAGGTTCAATCAAAACATATTTTTCCTTTTCAAAACACTTGTCCTTCTCGGATATTCCATTTTCCAACAATCAGTTAAAGTTTTTGAAAAAAACTGATCAGTTAGAGAAAGATTTTGAACTAAAACTCAAAACTCTTAACTGAAATAACTGATTTAAAAAGTAAGCTTTTAAAATACTTATTGATCGACTGAACATTGTAGTCAGTCGATACCACTTGATCCTGGTTGAATCATCAGGATGACTTCTTCATCAGATGAGCATTCTGACTTCATAGCTTTCCACGTCGGCGGTTGACCACCAGTCAGCATGACTGTTTGAGAAAGTCTTCAAACACAGCATTACTCTTCAGGGTTGATGATGCCGATCTTTTCGCACAGATCATTGAACCTCTCTTCTGGAAGAGCCTTGGTCAGCAGGTCCGCTCTCTGAACAGCAGTGGGAATCCATTCCACAGAGATATTATTCTTTTCGACATGATCACGGATGAAGTGATGTCGAATAGCAATATGCTTAACTCTGGTGTGATGAACAAGATTCTGGGATATTGCAATAGCACTGGAGCTGTCGCAATAGATTAGGACTTCCTTGTCGTCGATCCCATAGTCCTTCAACTGATGGACTAACCACTGGATTTGTGAGCAGCAGCAGCAGCAGCAACATATTCAGCTTCAGTTGTGGAGGTGGCGACTGAAGTCTGCTTCTTTGAAAACCATGAGATGAGCTTGTTGCCTAGGAATTGACATGTTCCGGATGTTGATTTGTGATCAAGCTTGCATCCACCAAAATCTGAGTCTGAGTATCCGGTGAGCTTGATGTCGTCGTCTGCTAGATACCACAATCCTAAATTGGGTGTGCCTTTGAGATATCTTAGTATACGCTTTGCTGCATCCAAATGAGCTTCATTTGGATCTGATTGATATCTTGCACATACCCCGACTGCAGATGAGATGTCTGGTCTGCTCGCAGTCAAATACAGCAAAGATCCGATGATTTCTCTGTACTTCGTCGAAGAGACAAATTTTCCTTCTGAACTTGGATCAACTTTCCAGTTTGTGTTCATTGGGATCTTGACTGATTTCATGTGCTGAATACCAAACTTGGCTATCAGTTCCTTGGCATACTTGGACTGACTGATCAGTATTCCTTTGTTGGTCTGCTTGACTTGCAATCCGAGAAAGAAATTCATTTCTCCCATCATGGACATTTGGAACTTGTTGGTCATGATGTCAGCAAACGTTTTGCACATGCGTTCGGATTTGGATCTGAAAATTATGTCATCGACATAAATCTGAACAAGCAAGAGATCTTCTCCTTCTTTGAGAGTGAACAGAGTTCTGTCCACAGATCCTTTCTTGAAACCTTGTTCAACAAGATACTCCGAGAGAGTATCATACCACGCTCTTGGTGCTTGCTTCAATCCATAGAGCGTTTTCTTCAGCTTGTACACCTTTTCTGGTCCAGCAACCTCAAACCCTGGAGGTTGTTCCACATAGACTTCATCTGTGAGCACTCCATTGAGAAATGCACACTTGACATCCATTTGGTGTACCTTGAAACCTTTGTGAGCTGCGAAGGCTAAGAAGAGTCTGACTGCTTCCAATCTGGCAACTGGAGTGAACATCTCGTCGTAGTCGATTCCTTCTTCTTGACTGTATCCTTTTGCTACAAGCCTTGCTTTGTTTCTCACAACATTTCCTTCTTCGTCTTTCTTGTTCTTGAAAATCCATTTCAAGCCAATCACCTTTGCATCGTCTGGTCGATCCACAAGCTCCCATACTGAATTCCGATTGAATTCATTGAGTTCTTCTTGCATTGCAATGACCCATTGAGTAGACTTCAGAGCTTCTTCAACGTCCTTGGGCTCTGTAGATGATAAGAAACAGCTGAAAATCTTATCTTCGTTGATACAGTTCTGATTGATGTCAAAGACGAGGTTGCACATCGATCTCCGAGTCTTGACGTCATCTGATGGTTCTCCAATGATGTTCTCCTTTGAGTGGAGTTCAAACCATCTTCGATACTTCTTGATCTCTTCTGGAGATGGTGGGGCTTCTTCGGTCAGAATGGTTCTGAGGTGTTGAGCACCTTCTGGAGCAGGGGAGAGTTGAGTTGGAGCTGCTTCTTCACGTTCAACTCGATCTTCAGCAACTGGAGTTCCCCCTTGACTGATGCCATCTGCATTGGCTCCAGTCTGAACTTCAGACCTTTGGCTGATCTTTTGATACTGAAGCTTCTCAGCATCTTCATCTTTGTCTGGTCCCCACACCAAGACAGTAGAGGGCTCGGTGTTGTGGATTTCAGCTTTGGAACTTTCAGTGTTCTGGATACACTTTTCAGTTTCCTGTTCCCTGAAATCATCTGTAGACTCATCATAGACCACATGAGGTGTTTCTTCAACACAAAGAGTTTGAGAATTAAACACTCGATAGGCTTTGCTTGAACGTTCTGTTCCAGAGTATCCAAGAAAGACTCATGGATCAGCTTTGCTATCAAAAGTGTTTAACCTCTTCTTTTCATTGTTATGGATGAAACACTTAGAACCGAAAGCATGAAAGTAGGCAATAGATGGCTTTCTGTTATTCCATAGCTCGTATGGAGTTTTTCCATGTCTCTGAGTGAGAAAGGAGCGATTTTGCGTGTAGCATGCGTTGTTGACTGCTTCGGCCCAAAACTTCAAGGGGAGTTTTGATTCGGCTAGCATCGTCCTTGCTGCTTTCTTTCAAAGACCAGTTTCTTCTTTCTGCAACTCCGTTCTGCTGTGGAGTTCTTGCTGCAGAAGTTTGATGACTGATCCCTTGTTCATCACAATACTCACGAATGACAGTATTGAGGAACTCAGTCCCACGATCTGATCTGATACTGATGATGTTGACTTCCTTTTCAACGCTCAGTCTTTTCAGCAGCTTTGGCAGTTCCTCCAGCGTCTCATTCTTCTTGAAGAGAAAGATAACCCAAGTATATCGTGAATAGTCATCCACAACTACTAAGGTGTACTTCCTACCGTTGTAGCTTCTTGGAGAGATGGGGCCAAACAGATCCATGTGAAGTAGATGCAGAATTCTTTCAGATAAGTGTCCTGACTTTGACTTGAATGACATTCGTGTCTGCTTTCCTCTTTGACATGCTTCACATTCTTGCTTCTTCTGGAACACAATAGAAGGCAGACCTTCTACCAGTTGATGTTTAGCAAGCTTGTTGATCGTCTTGAAGTTGAGATGGTTGAGTCTGTAGTGCCACAACCAGTTGAGCTCTGAGCTGCTTTTGCTGATGAGGCATGTTTCTGGTGGGCTGTATTCCCATGAAACGACGTAGAGACTCCCTTGTCTGAATCCTTTCAGAACCACCTTCTTTTGATTGTTTCTAACAGTGAATTCATCCTTCTTGATCTTCACTGTGAAACCGCTGTCACAAAATTGACTCACAGACAACAGATTATGTTTAAGACCAGAAACAAAGCTAACATTACTGATACTGGCGTTACCCATGTTGAGCACACCGTAGCCTTTTGTTTCTCCAATTGAGTTGTCTCCGAATGCAACTTTGGATCCAGCTTTCTCAACATACTGAGATAGATATTCTTTGTAGCCCGTCAAGTGCTTCGAGCAGCCACTATCCAGATACCATGTTCTGATTGAAGCTTTAACCTCTTCCTTCTTTTTGTGTTTCCTGACATTGACCTGCAAGGAAGAGTTGCTTCAGGCACCCAATCAAGATTTGGGTCCTTCGATGTTAGCTCGAGTTCCCTTTGGAACCCATATCTGCTTCAAAATTGGTCTGGCTGATCTCTTGCGCTTTGTTGATCGTCTGATTGACGTTGTTGGCGCTTCAGTTGGCACACGAGCATTCTTCTGTTGAGAATTTCCTTTGAAGGCCTCACTCTTGTAGCAGTTCTATCTGATGAGTGGTTGAGGTCTTCTTTGCTCGGTGAAGTATCTTCCTTGAGATACTCGAGTCTTTGCAGACTGATGGAGACTTAACTGATGTCGTGTGACATGAGTCATTTGATGTCCAGTTGCTTGTCGTCATGGATGTCGCTTGGCTCGACTGGACTCATCATTGTTTGGTCTCCATGGATGTTGTTCCTTCTGAAACTATACTGATGTCAGTCTCTGACTGATGTGGCCTTTCTTCCCCCTGGATTGGTGAGGAAGATTCTTCTTGATTCCTGATGTTCCTTCCCCGATCTTTGACTGAAATCTGCTTTCCAGTCTTCTTAGTAGGATGAACTGGTTGGGGGCCTCATTTGCTCGTCTGTAGCTCCGTGGAGGTGGAACATTTGATCTTGCCATCAGTTTGCGTTTGCGAACTTCATCCATATCATGATCTTTTGATTCTTCTAATGTTGTGATTTCAGAAGGATCGTCCTTTGAAATGATCATGATCTTATTTCCTTTGTCAGCTGCAACCTTTCCTCCAATGCTTTTAACAAGACCTTTCAATGGAAAGTTGCTCATCATGGGAGACTGCATCATGCAGTTCTTAACTGTTTCTTCCAGCTTGTGATTGAGCCTCTTGATCTCATGAGATGCTCTCTCACATTATGAGTTGGAGATTCTGAGCTTTTCTTCCAGTCGGCTGTTCTCCATGATTAGCTGATCAAGACAAGTTTCATCCGGAAAGTAGATGATTGTCTGATTCCTAGCTCGTTCATCATTGATCTCCTTGTCCATTTTTTGATTCTGCTTGAGGAGATCTTCGAACATTTTCCTCAACTGACAGTGATCAGTCATGAGCTGATCAAACTCGTCAATTTCATTGGATGAGCTTTCTCCAGATTCTGAGTGGTCTCCTGAAAGCATCAGGAAGTTATCAGTATAAGGAGTTTTTGAATGAGAGATTACCTTTGAGCCATTCATTCCATTGTCGTAGCTGTTGTCAGCCACGCTTTCAGATTCATTGGCCATCAGGGCTCGGCTCTCATCGTCTGAGCTGGAAGCCTGGAACTGTCGAAGTCGAATGATTCTGATGTGTCTTTGGAAGAATCAGCATCGTCAGCAACCATCGCTTTCTTCTTCAAAAAGCTACGATCTTTCTTAGCTTTCAGCTCTCTGCGCTCAGCTTGAGTCAGATCAGGGTATTCATTTCGAAAGTGCCCTTTCTTTCTACGTCCAAAGCATTCCATGTCTTTGATGTCGTAAGCGGCTGACTTCCTTTCTCCGCTTCGATCTGTGGAATGTCTGGAGTTGCTTTCTCTTTCCTTTCCTTTGTAGTGCTGCTTGTGGAACCTTCTGTACTTCCGGAACTTGGACTCCATTTTGTTGAATCTTTCAGTCAACAAAGTATATTGACTGAAGAAGTCCTCTGGGTTGAGTTCCGTTGGTTCCTTGATCTGCTTCTTGCCTTCTCTTGTTGAGGCTTTCAGTGCAACTCCTCTTGAGGTTGATGGACCATCTTCGTCTGATCCTCCAGCCTTCTTGTTTCCAAGATTTCTCAGAAGGTCGACCTCATTTGCCATGAGATCAGGAGAAAAGCTTGTTTGTCGGGAGCTGACTGAATCCAGGCTTATGTTGATGAGCGACTGAGTAGATCTGCCATTCTCCTCGTGGCAGTGCTCGAAGAATTTTCAGGTTGATTTCTCGTTGAGTGTATTTGTCTTTAGAAATGGATTGAACTTCATTCAAGATTTGATTGAATCTAAGTTCCATTTCCTCGATAGATTCATTCTTGAGCATGAGGAAGGAGTCGAACTTCTGGCAAGCTATGGATAGCTTATTCTCCTTGATTTCCTTGGAACCTACGCACATTCTTTCCAGAATGTCCCACATCTCCTTTGCAGTTCCGCACTTGATGATCTTCATGACATGCTTGTCAAGAACGGTGCTGGGGATGATGCTTTTGGCGAGGTTGTCAAGCTCATCTTGCTTCCTTTCTTTGGTGGTGAAGTCTGCCTTTTGCTTGGGTTGGACCTCATCGTAAGGATCCTGATGATGGTCGACAGGAACCTTTTTGATAGTTTCGGTGATGATGATTGGTCCGCTGGTGATGACTTCCCTACATTCGGTAATGTTGGGCGGTGAGGAAGCTTTCAAGCCGAAACTTCCATATGTCATATTTTTCAATACTAAACATAGGTAGAGAAGATAATCTGCTGTGGTTAGTATCCATCAAAAAAGAGAGAACATATAACAGCAGATAGAACAGATAGCAAGCACAAAAAGAAATAGAGAATTTTTTCGAGACCTTTGAGAAAAATGATCTAGTTTAATTAGAACCTAATCAGATATAGATAGTTCTTGCGAAGAACCTGCTCTGATACCAATTGTTAGGTCCAGAGGGTCTCGAATAGGTGTATGGGGGAGGAATACACCTATGGGCTATTTTTATAATTCCTCAATCAGAGGGATCTCAGATAGAGATCAAAATAAAACTTTACACGCAAACACAGACTCCTGTTTTACTGAAAACAGTTTTGACCAAACAGGGTTGACGACTGATACTGAAAGCTTTTCAGTAAGGAGTTATCAGTTAAGTTGCTGAAACTTAACTGATGCAAGTAAGGGCTTCAGTCGGGTTTGCTAAAACAGAGATGATAACACTCTTCCTGACTATCAGAAGATAGATCAGTCAGACTGATATCATACGCAGCGGAAATTAAACTTAGTTTCGCAATAGCCTCGGTGGAGCACGTTGTTGGTTTTTAGGTTTCTCTTTGCAGTTAATCAGTGTTCAGTTTATCAATTGAAATAACACAAGTAAGAATGTAAAACTGAAAGTTGTAAACAACACAGAGACTTTTACGTGGTTCGAAAAAACCCTTTCCTACATCCACGATTGGTTGATCAGACCAACAATCCACTCCGCAAGTGCTTAACAGGTGCACTGCAAACCAAACCGTGTGCTTGTCGGGTGCACACAACCGTACCACTGAAGAAAACCCTTCTTCAGTACCCACACTTCACTCATGTCGAATTTCTCTTGCTCAGCACAACCCGTGCTAAGACTTCTCACTCAGAGTCAGAGTACCTTTCTGAACTCCAAATCACTCAAACACTCTTTTGGGAGAAAGGTTTGAACGAGTGCCAACTATACTACAAAGAACAAGTTCTTTGAAGCAAGTTTGACCTTTAGCTTCTGGGTAAACAGAGGTTTGCCTAAGGTCTAAGAGAATATGTGTAATAAGCAGTGACTGATTTTGGCTTTAGAATTCTCTTCTTCGATTCAAGCTTTGGGGAGGTTAAGCTTTAGGCTGAGTAGCAATTTCGGTAGAGCTTCAGCTTATGTCGTTAAATCGGTGAAGGTTGAAGTGATCTTCGAGTGTTGTTTGTAGGAGAACTCTTGAATAGATCCGTTGGCGTAGAACGTCATCAAGATTTCTTCCGTTGGAGAGTAATTCGAATTTGGGCTGAGGCTTCAATCTTCGAGGTTCCTTGTCTGGGTGGAAACGGCTCTCTTGATGGACATGAGATGTGACGTCTCTGAAAAGTAACCACCAGATAGGAATGACCTCTATAGAGATAAGGATATCCTGAGATCTCTGCATTTAATACAGCTGTACTTTGTAAGTACGTGGCTTCCTCTGAACGTTGGAAGATCAGTCCTAGGAGGAATGTTCAACTGATACTTGACTTTAGTATCAGTCCATTGCGCACATTAAGTAATCAGTTCCCAACTGATTCTTCAACTGATACTTCAGTTGGTATCTGCAGTCTTCAGTCCTTCGTTCTTCAGTCTTCAATCTTCAGTCTTCGACACCGCAAGCTACACTAGAACTGAACTCTAACACTTGAGTTCAAAACAATTCTAGTCTATTACAATTACGACCTATGAATTTTTGTATCATCAAAATAAGGGTTAAGATATTCCACAAGGTTCCCAAGAGCTACTATGAATCCCTGCAGGAATCTGCTTGCTAACGTCTACTGGCTTAGGAGCGGCATTAGGCTTTGGCCAAGGTTCTTGACTAGCAACACTACTCTCACTCGGTGCAGCTTGTGCTTTCCCCACTGCTGGTTTTGGAGCCTCACCGCTACCAAACAAGTAACCCAACGAACTCTGCCCTCCACCGCTGCTAACTCCACGACCAATATCTCCTATTCGTCTATGATCAAAAGTTACAAGCTTAATCTGGGCAATGCAGATGGGAAGTGACAATCAGAACCTGATCAAATACTAAATTTTGTATGTCTATGTAGAAATTCCAAGAGAATACAAACTAATAGATAGCCCTGATTTCAACTATGTAGAGAATCTTATTTCCTCCAACTTTAATTATCCAAACAAATATCAACTTTCAGTTTCTGAAACAATATTTTGCTTTAATCTAAGGCTACAGGAAACCAATAATCAAAAATTAAAGATCCCACTATATAAACATCAGTATTAACCCAATAGGAAATGGCAGGCATGAGCAGCAACTTTGAACATCAATAATTATGCAGAACTTAATTTATTCTTCATGAATTTAACTAATTGTAATTACAACTCCATAAATATGATACATAACACTCCACCAGAAAATATCATAGCCCACAAATCAAATCAACAGCTATATACAATTGAGCAAACAATTCGAAAACATATCACGCATCAGTAAAGTGAAATGAGTTGGATTCAAGAACATGCTTTTCTAATTACCTTTCACCTTTTCTTGATCAGATCTACCGTATGGAGCCATGAAAAGTATTATGGAGCACGAGGATACTGCTTCCTGTCATTTATTGAATCTTCCAGGGGGGGCTGGCAATGTAGAATTTGGAATTTAGCGGAAGGACAACCAATGAGTGATGGTGCGAGAGTGGAGGGAGTAATTTCGGAGTGGATATAGCAGTTTCTCTCTAGGTGACCCAAAATGCAAATACATATAAAGTGGGCCTCGCTTTTAAAAGGAGCATGAGTGAGGGCTATGATTTATTCTGAGATCCCTTAACTAGATCAACATAACCAAATCCACTACCGAAAATAATGGTAACATCTCTAATTACCATTATTCTGGAATTATAGAAAACATAAATTCAAGATAAATTAATGCATTTTTGTTCCTCTCCTTGTTTGTCTTTCCCTGCTCTTGACCTCCATGATTCTGACCCGAAAAATATTCATGACGAATTTGGTGGGAAAAAAACGTGAGGGGATTTAGATTTTGGAGATTGGTGGTTTGGATTAGGAACACGTTTTCTTAATTCAAGAGATGTGCTACATGTTCATACAATATTCATACTCAAATCCGTTCAATGTCATTAAAAACTTCTCCCTCACAAAACTAAAATTTACAGCTTTAAATTATTATAATTTATTTGTTTTGAATCTATTTTTTGTGATTCTTAAATCCAATCTTTAATTTAAGATGCATAATGAATATTTAAATTGACAATTTTTGAAAAAGAATCAAAATATCTAATTTGCCGGCAAAATATTAACGTTAGAAATGTGCTTTCATATAATATATAGATTTACAAGTCAATAATAATAATAATAATAATAATAATAATAATAATAATAATAATAATAATAATAATAATAATAATAATAATAATAATAATAATAATAATAATAAAAATAGTAATTATTATTATTATTATTATTATTATTATTATTATTATTATTATTATTATTATTATTATTATTATTATTATTTGATACTAAACACCCATCATCATTCTTCTTGAACCCTAATTCCCCTTCTCCCTCGTCTGCATATTGAATTCCAGATTTTGCATCTTCAATTCCAGAATTTGGGGACACAACAGCAGATTGAAGAAGAGGTATTTATGGAAGATGATCTCACCTTACATTTTTTTTTATGGTGAAGATGTTGAATGAATTTTGTTGATGTGATTACTGAAATCCATGTTTATGCGTAAAAATGCTGAAATCCCGTCTGAAATTATTGCCAAAATCATGTTTATTTAACTATGTCTGCATCTCCCGATTCCTACATTCATCACAAGTCCAGAATGGAGGGTGGGCTTTTCATTCATCACAAAAATAAAATTGCTGCTATTATTTACTTTTTTACACATTATTTTTAGACACTAATTTAGTTTCTCGACTGGTTTCATTTGATGTTCGCAGTGTACATTTCGTTTATAGATATTAAGAGGCAAATTGTTCTTAACACATCCATATTAGCTGGAGAAGAACCCAACATACTAATCTTTTCAGGCTTGTTGCAAGCATTCTTACTCATTTGTTATTGTTAGGTCTGGAGGGTCTCTAATAGGTGTATGGGAGGGGGGGAATACACCTATGGGCTATTTTTGTTTCCTCAAACTGAGGGATCTCAAGATAGAGATCAAAACAAAACTTTAGACGCAAACAAAGACTCCTGTTAACTGAAAACAGTTTTGACCAACAGGGTTGACGACTGATACTGAAAGCTCTTCAGTAAGGAGTTGTCAGTTAAGTTACTGGAACTTAACTGATGCACGTAAGGGCTTCAGTCGTGTTTGCTAAAACAGAGATGATAACACTCTTCCTGACTATCAGAAGATAGATCAGTCAGACTGATATCATACGTAACGAAAATAAACTTAGTTTCGAAATAGCCTTGGTTGAGCACGAAGTTGGTCTTAGGTTTCTCTTTGCAGTTAATCAGTATTCAGTTTATCAATTGAAACAACGCAAGTAGGAATGTAAAACTGAAAGCTGTAAACAACACATAGACTTTTACGTGGTTTGGAAAAACCCTTTCCTACATCCACGGTCGGTTGATCAGACCAACAATCCACTCCGCAAGTGCTTAACAGGTGCACTGCAAACCGAACCGTGTGCTTACCTGGTGCACACAACCGTAACACTGAAGAAAACCCTTCTTCAGGACCCACACTTCCCTCGTGTCGGATTTCTCTGCTTAGCACACACCGTGCTAAGACTTTTCTCACTTAACACAACCCGTGTTAAGATTTCTCAGAGTTAGAGTACCTTCCTGAACTCCGAATCACTCAAACACTCAATTCTCTCTTTGGAAATGAGGTTTGAACGGTTGCCAACTATACTTCAAAGAACAAGTTCTTTGGAGCAAGTTTGACCTTGGCTTAGGGTAAACAAGTGTTTGCCTAAGGTCTAAGAGAATGTGTATAATCAGCAGTGATTGATTTTTGGCTTTGGAATTCTCTTCTTCGATTCAAGCTTTGGGGAGATTAAGCTTTTAGCTGAGTAGCGATTTTGGCAGAGCTTCAGCGTATGTAGTTGAATCGGTGAAGATTGAAGTGATCCTCGAGCGCTATTTATAGGAGAACTCTTGAATAGATTCGTTGGCGTAGAACATCCTCAAGATTTCTTCCGTTGGAGAGCTATTGGAATTTGGACTTGAGGCTTCAATCTTCGAGGTTCCTTGTTTGGTGGGAACGGCTATGCTGAGACTAGGAGATGTGACGTCTCTGATAAAGTAGCCACCAAATAGGAATGACCTCTGTAGAGATAAGGATCCTGAGATCTCTGCATTTAATGCGGCTGTACTTTTGTGAGTGCGTGGCTTCCTTTGAACGTTGGAAGTTCAGTCCGAGGTAGAATGTTTAACTGATACTTGACTTTAGTATCAGTTCGCTGAGTCCACGCGGCACGCATTAAGTAATCAGTTCCAAACTGATTCTTCAACTGATACTTCAGTTGGTATCTTCAGTCTTCAGTCTTCAGCCCTTCGTCCTTCAGTCTTTAGTTTTCAGTCTTCAGAACCGCAAGCTAAACTAGAAACGAACTCTAACACTTGAGTTCAAAACCGTTCTAGTTTATTACAATTAAGACCTATGGATTTTGGTATCATCAAAATAAGGATTAGGATATTCCACAAGATTCCCAACAATTTCCCCCTTTTTGATGATGCCAAAACCATACAGCAGTTCTAGACAACAAAAGATTGAACTCAGAGCACAAGTTCTAAAACTGGGTGAATACAATTCCCCCTTAACAATAGAACCTAAAAACTTGTACTTAGAGTCAAGAACACAACAGTTCAAAAAGAGAACGAGGTGAAGACAGGAAAACATTAATCAGAGCCTGGACAAAGAGTTATTGTCTTCAGGTTGAGATAAAAAAGAAGTTCTTTTCATTAAAGAAATAAGACTGATAAGCCATCAGTCGAGGTACAGTGCAAGACTTACATTAGAGTAAAAGTAAAAACAAAAACAACATGGGAAAGCCTATGGACTCCAGCAGTCTGCTTGGTTGCGCCTTGAACTTCTTGATCTTCATCTTATGTCTTCATGTTCCTAAGCTTGTTCCACTCTCACTTGTTTTCCGTTGAAACGAGGTCTCTTCTGAAACGTCATCCTTCTGGTGATCCTTAAGCTATCCTATCTTCAGTCAAGAAAGAAGGTACAGGAGCAACCTTAGGGAAGGTTTCTCTCTGACTTCTGACTTTCCCACTTTCCCCCTTTTTGGCAACATAAAAAAGAGAGATGAGGATGGAAGCTATGATCAGATGGGACTTCAACTTCGAATATGAGAAGGTACAAGTGCTGAGGACTTGAGAAGAGGAAGAGTCCTGAATATGCAGAAGGAGGAGGACGCCAGGGTGGAGAAAGAGGGATGAGAAGGGAGACGGAGAAGTGAGGGAGACAGAGAGATGGAGAAGAGCAGTGTGAAGGAAAGGAAAGTATGTATAGCATCTTTGAGATAATCATGAGATGCCGCTATACATACAATCCGGGGAGCGAGGAGACAGACGAAGAGGGTGAGAAAGAGGAGTTCGAGAAGTGGGGATGAGAAACGAAGGAAATGCATGGCAAGCCTTTGATGAAAGAATTAGATCAAAACACGGCTTGTCATACATGTAGGAAAGAGAAGGTGAGGATGAAAAATCGAATCAGTGATAGTTGTGAGGACTAGCACTGTCGATGTTGCGCCGGTTGACAACGAGCTCCTGCTCATTGCTGTTGCACCACACGGAAGCTTCACGAAAAGGTGAGAAGCTCGCCTGAGAAATAGGTGAAGTCCATCTACTTGAGATAGGTACTTCAAACCGTATGGTCTGGGCATGAGGATGGAAGACACTCGCTTCGCTGGATACAAGTGAGGGTAGAGCAAACTTTGATGTCGGAGAGACGTTGAGATCCAGTGGAAGGGTCCGGTGAAGACCAGGTATGTGACCGTCATTCTCCCACTCTATGACTTTGCAGTCATTGATTTCTCCTTTTGTCGGAACAAATTTTCTCTGCAACTTTGGAAAGATTGAAAAATTTTCTCACAATGAAGGCTGTGGAGAGTTGTTAGTTGATGCAGAAAATATGCGAAGACAACATGGTAGAAATAGACAAATTTTACCAAGTAAGAAGATGAAAAGTTTTTCGAAAATTGTGCCTAAAATGTTTTTGAAGAAAAATTCACGTCCGCCGTCACTGCAGGGGACTGAAGCTTCAAAAATGTGAGAGGTATCATTGCATTATGTCATGTCAATAAGGTTCTCAAGAAATTTGATCACAGAGGCAAAAAGAGGTTGGAAAGATTTTTGGAGAAGATCATGACAAGTTCAATCAAAACAGATTTTCCCATTTTTAAAATACTTGTCCTTCTCGGATATTCCAATTTCCAACAATCAGTTAAAGGTTTTGAAAGAAACTGATCAGTTAGAGAAAGATTTTGAACTAAAACACAAAGCTCTTAACTGAAGTAACTGATTTTAAATAGTAAGCTTTTAAAATACTTACTGATCGACTGATCGTTGTAGTCAGTCGATACCACTTGTTCCTGGTTGAATCATCAGAATGACTTCTTTTCAGATGAGCGCTTGTCTTCATTGCTTTCCACGTCAACGGTCGTAGAACAGCAGTTGGTTGACCACCAGTCAACATGACTGTTTGAGAAAATCTTCAAACACAGCATCACTCTTCAGGGTTGATGAGGCCGATTCTTCCACACAGATCGTTGAACCTTTCTTCTGGAAGAGCCTTGGTCAGCAAGTCCGCTCTCTGAACAGCAGTTGGAATCTATTCCACAGAGATATTCTTCTTTTCGACGTGATCACGAATAAAGTGATGTCGAATAGCAATATGCTTGACTCTGGTGTGATGAACTGGATTCTGGGAGATTGCAATAGCGCTGGAGCTGTCTCAATAAATTGGGACTTCCTTTTCGTCTATCCCATAGTCCTTCAACTGTTGGACTAACCATAGGAGTTGTGAACAGCAGCTTCCGGCAGATACATATTCAGCTTCAGTTGTGGAGGTGGTGACTGAAGTCTGTTTCTTTGAAAACTAAGAGATGAGCTTGTTGCCTAGGAATTGACAGGTTCCGGAGGTTGATTTGCGATCAATTTTGCATCCTGCAAAATCTGAATCTGAATATCCGGTGAGCTTGAAGTCGTCGTCAGCTGGGTACCATAATCCTAAATTGGGTGTGCCTTTGAGATATCGCAAAATTCGCTTTGCTGCATCCAAATGAGCTTCTTTTGGATCTGACTGATATCTCACACAAACCTCGACTGCATATGCAATATCTGGTCTGCTCGCAGTCAAATACAGCAATGATCCAATGATTTCTCTGTACTTCGTTGAAGAGAAAGATTTTCCTTCTGAACCTGGATCTACTTTCCAGTTTGTATTCATTGGGATCTTGACTGATTTCATGTGCTGAATACCGAACTTGGCTATCAGTTCCTTGGCATACTTGGACTGACTGATCAGTATTTCTTCGCTGGTCTGCTTGACTTGTAATCCGAGAAAGAAATTCATTTCTCCCATCATGGACATCTAGAATTTGTTGGTCATGATGTCAGCAAACTTCTTGCACATATTTTCGGATTTGGATCCGAAGATTATGTCATTGACATAAATCTGAACAAGCAAGAGATCTTTTCCTTCTTTGAGAGTGAACAATGTTCTGTCCACAGATCATTTCTTGAAACCTTGTTCAACAAGATACTCAGAGAGAGTATCATACCATGCTCTCGGAGCTTACTTCAAGCCATAGAGCGCTTTCTTCAGCTTGTACACCTTTTTTAGTCCAGCAACCTCAAAGCCTGGAGGTTGTTCCACATAGACTTCATCGGTGAGCACTCCATTGAGAAATGCACACATCACATCCATTTGGTGTACCTTGAAACCTTTGTGAGCTGCGAAGGCTAAGAAGAGTCTGACTGCTTCCAATCTGGCAACTGGAGCGAACGTCTCATCGTAGTCGATTCCTTCTTCTTGACTGTAACCTTTCGCTACAAGCCTTGCTTTGTTTCTCACTACGTTTCCTTCTTCGTCTTTCTTGTTTTTGAAAATCCATTTCAAACCAATCACCTTTGCATCGTCTGGTCGATCCACAAGCTCTCAAACTGAATTCCGGTTGAATTCATTGAGTTCTTCTTGCATTGCGATGACCCACTAAGTGGACTTCAGAGCTTCTTCGACATCCTTGGGCTCTGTAGATGATAAGAAATAGCTGAAATTCTTATCTTTGTTGATGCAGTTCTGATTGATATCAAAGACGCGGTTGCACATTGATCTTCGAGTCTTGACACCATCTGATGGTTCTCCAATGATATTCTCCTTTGAATGGAGTTCAAACCATCTTCGATACTTCTTGATCTCTTCTGGAGATGGTGGGGCTTCTTCAGTCAGAATGGTTCTGAAGTGTTGAGCACCTTCTGGAGCAGGGGAGAGTTGAGCTGGAGCTGCTTCGGCACGTTCAACTCGATCTTCAGCAACTGGAGTTCCCCCTTGACTGATGCCATCTGCATTAGCTTCAGTCTGAGCTTCAGACCTTTGACTGATCTTCTGATACTGAAGCTTCTCAGTATCTTCATCTTTTCCTGGTCCCCACACCAAGACAGTAGAAGACTCGGTGTTGTCGATTTCAGCTTTGGAAACTTCAGTGTTCTCAACACATCTCACAGTTTCCTGTTCCCTGAAACCATCTGTAGACTCATCAAAGACAACATGTGGTATTTCTTCAACACACAGAGTTTGAGAATTAAACACTCGATAGGCTTTGCTGGATCGGTCTGTTCCAGAGTATCCAAGAAAGATTTCTGTATCAGCCTTGCTATCAAATGTGTTTAACCTCTTCTTATCATTGTTGTGGATGAAACACCTAGAACCGAAAGTATGCTATTGAAGGCTTCTTGTTCTTCCATAGCTCGTATGGAGTTTTTCCATGTCTTTGAGTAAGGAAGGAGCGATTCTGAGAGTAGCATGCGTTGTTGACTGCTTCAGCCCAAAACTTCAAGGAGAGTTTTGATTTGGCTAGCATCATTCTTGCTGCTTCCTTCAAAGACATGTTCCTTCTTTCAGCTACTCCGTTCTGTTGAGGAGTCCTTGCTGCAGAAGTTTGATGACTGATTCCTTGTTCCTCACAATACTCACGAATGACAGTATTGAGAAACTCAGTCCCACGATCTAATCTGATGCTGATGATGTTAACTTCATCTTCGACGCTCAGTCTTCTCAGCAGCTTTGGCAGTTCCTCCAGTGTTTCTTTCTTATTGAAAAGAAAGATAACCTAAGTGTATCGTGAATAGTCATCCACAACAATTAAGGTGTACTTCCTACCATTGTAGCTTCTTGGAGAAATTGGGCCAAACAGATCCATGTGAAGTAGTTTAAGAATTCTTCCAGATGAGTGTCCTGACTTTGACTTGAATGACATCCGTGTCTACTTTTCTCTTTGACATGCTTCACATTCTTGCTTCTTCTGGAACACAATAGAAGGCAGACCTTCTACCAGTTGATATTTAGCAAGCTTGTTGATCGTCTTGAAATTGAGATGGTTGAGTCTCCTATGCCACAGCCAGTTGAGCTCCGAGATGCTTTTGCTGATGAGGCACATTTCTGGAGGGTTATCTTCCCATGAGACGACGTAGAGACTCCCTTGTCTGAATCCTTTCAGAACCACCTTCTTTTGAATGTTTCTAACAGTGAATTCATCCTTCTTGATCTTCACTGTAAAACCGCTGTCACAAAATTGACTCACAGATAACAAATTATGTTTAAGACTAGAAACAAAGCTAACATTACTGATACTGGCGTTACCCATGTTGAGCACACCATAGCCTTTTGTTTCTCCGATTGAGTTGTCTCTGAATGCAACTTTGGATCCAGCTTTCTCAACATACTGAGATAGATATTCTTTGTAGCCCGTCATGTGCTTCGAGCAGCCGCTATCCAGATACCATGTTCTGATTGAGGCTTTAACTTCTTCCTTCTTTTTAAGTTTCTTGTTTTTGACCTGCAAGGAAGAGTTAATTTGAGTACCCAATCAAGATTTGGGTGCTTCGATATCAACTCGAGTTCCCTTTGGAACCCATATCTGCTTCAGAACTGGTCTTGCTGATGTCCAGTTGCTTGTCGTCGTGGATGCTGCTTAGCTCGTCTGGACTCATTGCTTTGTCTCCATGGATGTGGTTCTTTCTGAAACTGAACTGATTTCAGTTTCTGACAGATATGGTTGTTCTTCCTTCTGGACTGGTGAGGAAGATTCTTCTTGATTCCTGATGTTCCTTCCCCGATCTTTGACTGAAATCTACTTTCCAGTCTTCTCAGTAAGGCGATCTAGTTAGGGGCCTCCTTTGCTCGTCTGAAGCTCCTTGGAGGTGGAACATTTGTTCTTGCCATCAATTTGCGTTTGCAAACTTCATCCATATCATGATCTCTTGATTTTTCTGATGTGGTGACTTCAGAAGTATCGTCCTTTGAATTGATCATGACATTCTTTCCTTTGTCAGCTGCAATCTTTCCTCCAATGCTTCTAACAAGGCCTTTTGATGGAAAGTTGCTCATCATGGGAGAATTCATCATGCAGTTCTTGACTATTTCTTCCAGCTTGTGATTGAGTCTCTTGATCTCATGAGATGCTCTATCACATTCCGAGTTGGAGATTTTGAGCTTTTCTTCCAGTCGACTGTTCTCCATGATTAGTTGATCAAGATAAGTTTCATCCGGAAAGTAGATGATTGTCTGATTCTTGGCTCATTCATCATTGATCTCATTTTCCATTTTTTGATTCTGCTTGAGGAGATCTTCGAACAGTTTCCTCAACTGACAGTGATCAGTCATGAGCTTATTGAACTCGTCAGTTTCATCGGATGAGCTTTCTCCAGATTCTGAGTGGTCTCCTGAAAACATCAGGAAGTTATCAGTATAAGGAGTTTTTGAATGAGAGATTACCTTTGAGCCATTCATTCCATTGTCGTAGCTGTTGTCAGCCACGCTTTCAGATCCATTGGCCATCAGGGCTTGGCTCTCATCATCTGAGCTGGTAGAGTTGAAGTCGGATGATTCTGATATGTCTTCGAAAGAATCAGCATCGTCAGCAACCATCGCTTTCTTCTTAGAAAAGCCGCGATCCTTCTTGGCTTTCAGCTCTTTGCGCTCAGATTGAGTCAGTTCAGGGCATTCACTTCGAAAGTGCCCTTTCTTTCTGCATCCAAAGCATTCCATGTCTTTGATGTCGTAAGCGGCTGACTTCCTTTCTCCGCTTCGATCAGTGGAATGTCTGGAGTTGCTTTCTCTTTCTTTTCCTTTGTTGTGCTGCTTGTGGAACCTTCTGTAATTGCAGAATTTGGACTCCATCTTGTTGAATCTTTCAGTCAACAAAGCATATTGACTGAAGAAGTCCTCAGGGTTGAGTTCCGCAGGTTCCTTGATTTGCTTCTTGCCTTCTCTCGTTGAAGCTTTTAGTGCTGCTCCTCTTGAGGTTGATGGACCATCTTCATCTGATCCTCCAGCCTTCTTGATTCTAAGATTTCTCTGAAGGTCGAACTCATTTGCCATGAGATCAGAGAAAAGCTTGTTTGTCGGGAGGTGACTGAATCCAGGCTTATGCTGATGAGCAACTGAGTAGATATGCCATTCTCCTCGTGGCAGTGCTCGAAGAATCTTCAGGTTGATTTCTCGTTGAGTGTACTTGTCTTTGGAGATAGATTGAACTTCATTCAGGATTTTATTGAATTTGAGTTCCATCTCCTCGACAGATTCATTCTTGAGCATGAGGAAGGAGTCGAACTTCTGACAAGCTATGGATAGCTTATTCTCCTTGATTTCCTCGAAACCTACGCACATTCTTTTGAGAATGTCCCACATCTCCTTTGCAGTTCCGCACTTGATGATCTTCATGACATGTTTGTCAGGAGCGGTGCCGGAGATGATGCTTTTGGCGAGGTTGTCTAGCTCATCTTGCTTCTTTTCTTCTGTGGTGAAGTCTGCCTTTTGCTTGGGCTGGACCTCATCGTAAGGATCCTGATGTGGATCAACAGGAACCCTTTTGACTGTTTCGGTGATGGTGATTGGTCCGTTGGTGTTGACTTCCCACATTCGGCAATGTTGGGCGGTGAGGAAGCTTTCAAGCCGAAACTTCCATATATCGTATTTTTCAATGCTAAACATAGGTAGAGAAGATAATCTGTTGTGGTTAGTCTCCATCAAAAAAGAGAGAACAGATAACAACAGATAGAGCAGATAGCAAGCACAAATTGAAAGAGAAAAACTTTTCCGAGACCTGTGAGAAAAATGATCTAGTTCAATTAGAACCTAATCAAAAATAGAATGCTCTTGCGAACAACCTGCTCTGATACAAATTGTTAGGTCCGAAGGGTCTCGAATAGGTGTATGGGGGGGGGAATACACCTATGGGCTATTTTTGTTTTCTCAAACTGAGGGATCTCAAGATAGAGATCAAAACGAAACTTTACACGCAAACAAAGACTCCTGTTAACTGAAAACAGTTTTGACCAACAGGGTTGACGACTGATACTGAAAGCTCTTCAGTAAGGAGTTGTCAGTTAAGTTACTGGAACTTAACTGATGCACGTAAGGGCTTCAATCGTGTTTGCTAAAACAGAGATGATAACACTCTTCCTGACTATCAGAAGATAGATCAGTCAGACTGATATCATACGCAGCGAAAATAAACTTAGTTTCGAAATAGCCTTGGTTGAGCACGAAGTTGGTCTTAGATTTCTCTTTGCAGTTAATCAGTATTCAGTTTATCAATTGAAACAACGCAAGTAGGAATGTAAAACTGAAAGCTGTAAACAACACAGAGACTTTTACGTGGTTTGGAAAAATCATTTCCTACATCCACGATCGGTTGATCAGACCAACAATCCACTCCGCAAGTGCTTAACAGGTGCACTGCAAATCAAACCGTGTGCTTGCCTGGTGCACACAACCGTAACACTGAAGAAAACCCTTCTTCAGGACCCACACTTCACTCGTGTCGGATTTTTCTGCTTAACACACCCCGTGCTAAGACTTATCTCACTTAACACAACCCGTGTTAAGATTTCTCAGAGTCAGAGTACCTTCCTGAACTCCGAATCACTCAAACACTCAATTCTCTCTTTGGAAAGGAGGTTTGAACGGTTGTCAACTATACTTCAAAGAACAAGTTCTTTGGAGCAAGTTTGACCTTGGCTTAGGGTAAACAAGTGCTTGCCTAAGGTCTAAGAGAATGTGTATAATCAGCAGTGACTGATTTTTGGCTTTGGAATTCTCTTCTTCGATTCAAGCTTTGGGGAGATTAAGCTTTTGGCTGAATAGCGATTTTGGCAAAACTTCAGCGTATGTAGTTGAATCGGTGAAGATTGAAGTGATCCTCGAGCGCTATTTATAGGAGAACTCTTGAATAGATCTGTTGGCGTAGAACGTCCTCAAGATTTCTTCCGTTGGAGAGCAATTCGAATTTGGGCTGAGGCTTCAATCTTCGAGGTTCCTTGTTTAGTGGGAACGGCTATGCTGAGAGCAGGAGATGTGACGTTTCTGATAAAGTAGCCACCAAATATGAATGACCTCTGCAGAGATAAGGATCCAGAGATCTCTGCATTTAATGCGGCTGTACTTTTGTGAGTACGTGGCTTCCTTTGAACGTTGGAAGTTCAGTCCGAGTAAGAATGTTTAACTGATACTTGATTTTAGTATCAGTCCGCTGAGTCCACGTGGCACGCATTAAGTAATCAGTTCCAAACTGATTCTTCAACTGATACTTCAGTTGGTATCTTCAGTCTTCAGTCTTCAACCCTTCGTCCTTCAGTCTTCAGAACCGCAAGCTAAACTAGAAACGAACTCTAACACTTGAGTTCAAAACCGTTCTAGTCTATTACAATTAAGACCTATGGATTCCGGTATCAACAAAACAAGGATTATGATATTCTACAAGATTCCCAACAGTTATTGTAGAGCCTTCAAGGATTATGACCTTGATCTTTCTGCAACCTCAGTTTTGAATCTAGTTGGACCATATTTGGACCTCAGTTCATTAAATTAGTGCATCTGGCCTTATCACTAAGTTAAGTAGCATTACCTGAACAAAGATGGTTGTAGGAACTTTTAGTTGCAAGATCTGTTAGCCGATGTTTTTGGAACTTTTGAGAGTACTCGCCTCGCAATCTCGTACAATTCCAGGGTGTAGGAAGTTCTATTTTTGATGGATTGAAGTCGTAAGCATCATGGTTAGTTTAGGCATCTAAACAGCAGATAGGAAATCTTGTTAGATTTGCTCTTTTGCTCTTTGTTGGTTTAGGCTTAGAAGTTTATTTTTAGACATCACATATCGAATGAGATGCTGGAAAACACACTTATATGCGAAAAGACGAGGAAATTTGGAGATTTCTCTGTGACTTTTAGGTGCAAGTGATTTGTTGGTATCCTTAACTACAGATCTTATTATCTCAGTTGATGATTGATGAATAAGCTTTTAATGAACTCCTCCACAGGCTGTACTACTGGAGCGCCCTCGTGTCATCTCTGCTAATGTAGGGCATGCATGGGACCTTCTGCCAAACACATTTGGTGTGGCATATGTTAAGTTTATGGGATCCAGGAACTTCTCTCCTGATGACAGGCCACCTGTCAGGTTCATGGAAACAGAAGAAATAGCCTATGTTGCAACACGCGCTCGTGAAGTGCACGACTTCTGGCACACCCTGTTTGACCTACCTACCAATTTGATTGGCGAATCAGCATTGAAGGTCATAGAATTTGAGCAGATGCTTCTCCCCATGTGCGCCCTATCGGTTGCAAGGGGGACTGCCCAATTCAGCCAAAGTCAGAGGAATTTGTTCTACCAGCATTACTTCCCTTGGGCTCTCCGTGCAGGCGTGAGATGCACTGATCTGATGTGTGTGTATTATGAGCGCCATTTTGATGAGGACTTGGAAGATGTTCGTCGGAGATGGGGAATTGTTCCTGCTCCTCCTCCCCCGCTACGTGCAGCTTGAAATCAACACATAGTTCTTTCCCCTTAAGAATAAAGCAGAGAGCTTTTCTTTCCTTACAATGTGATAGTAGCCTTTCTGATCTTGTATCATAATTTTACTGGCTTATTTTTGTAACAGGATCTGTTTTTTTAGGAGCTTTTCTTTTTCCAAACAGCAAAGAGTAATAATACCCTGTTCCAGTATGAAAAATCCCATAAAATCACAATAATACAATCTAGAATATGGTTTAGTTATTTTACAAAGGAAACCTTTTTGAGAGATGCTTATTATTATGCATCCAAACACAACTAAGATGTAGCGATTCACACTTAAGATGTAGCGATTCACACTTCAAATTTACCAACGAATTCATATCTGTCTGTAGAAAAACTATTGACAACTCTTGCAGCAGAGACGCAATACCATAATTTGCTGCTACATTTACAAACAAATAACCCAAAACCTTAAACAGAAACATCCCACGTGGCTTGCAGCAAAGACGGCAAAATACCATATTGCTGCCACATTTTTACAAATAAATGTCTCGAAACACACTTTGGCGATCCCGGCTGCAGGACCCTGGCTGTTGCTTAGTTGCTGCTGCTGCCGCTGCCGCCACCAAAAAGGTAACCCAAAGAAGAACCTCCTCCGGGAGCAGCATGAACCTTAGTTGATGGTCGATCCTGAGACAAAGTAATGGTTCTAAACCCAAAAAATGCGAAGTATTGGACTGGACCTAGAGGAGTTGATGGACAAAATGATACCAGAAACATGACAAGTATGCACTCACTAATCACTACATTAAATCACTAACTCTCAGGCTTTGTCCTAAATCCTAATCAATTCGTTGTGGAGCTTTTCTGTTTCCTCTATCCAGTTACCTTTTGGTACATGATGAATTAGTTAAGGAAATATACATCCCTTATATATCAAATATCACAAACAGCAATTTGAATTTATCCTTCATGTGAGAACTAAAATTTGGATGGTTGTCACCACATGCCTACTTAGCATTATTGTTGTGCCGGATGCCAAGAATTGAACCACACATAGTAATCAGATTGTAAGAGAAACACATCATCATCCAATCAAGATAACAAAGGAATGGAATTGGATAGAATGAAAAGAAACCAAGAACTTCATAATGCCAAAATACCACAATCAAGTAACTTCATCAAAACCCACCAAACACATAATCTTGTTTCACCGGAGACATACCGTGATAAAATTGCAAGTACTCTGACCATCTGCTCTGACGTAGTTGTTGGTGGTGCTACTATGAATCCCTGCAGGAATCTGCTTGCTAACGTCTACTGGCTTAGGAGCGGCATTAGGCTTTGGCGAAGGTTCTTTACTAGCAACACTACTCTCACTCGATGCAGCTTGTGCTTTCCCCACTGCTAGTTTTAGAGCCTCACCGCAACCAAACAAGTAATCCAATGAACTCTGCCCTCCACCGCTGCTAACTCCACGACCCATATCTCATATTCGTCTATGATCAAAAGTTACAAGCTTAATCTGGGCAATGAAGATGGGAAGTGACAATCAGAACCTGATCAAATACTATATTCTGTATGTCTATGTAGAAATTCCAAGAGAATACAAACCAATAGATAGCCCTGATTTCAACTATGTAGAGAATCTTATTTCCTCCAACTTTAATTATCCAAACAAATATCAACTTTCAGTTACTGAAACAATATTTTGCTTTAATCTAAGGCTGCAGGAAACCAATAATCAAAAATTAAGGATCCCACTATATAAACATCAGTATTAACCCAATAATTATGCAGAACTGAATTTATTCTTCATGAATTTAACTAATTGCATCAACCATAATTGCAATTACAACTCCATAAATATGATACATAACACTCCACCAGAAAATATCATAGCCCACAAATCAAATCAACAGCTATATACAATTGAGCAAACAATTCGAAAACATATCACGCATCAGTATAGTGAAATGAGCTGGATTCAAGAGCATACTTTTCTAATTACCTTTCACCTTTTCTTGATCAGATCTACCGTATGGAGCCATGAAAAGTATTATGGAGCACGAGGTTACCGCTTCCAGTCATTTATTGAATCTTCCAGTGGGGGCTGGCAATGTAGAATTTGGAATTTAGTGGAAGGACAGCCAATGAGTGATGGTGCGAGAGTGGAGGGAGTAATTTCGGAGTGGATATAGAAGCTTCTCTCTAGGTGACCCAAAATGCAAATACATATAAAGTGGGCCTCGCTTTTAAAAGGAGCATGAGTGAGGGCTATGATTTATTCTGAAATCCTTTAACTAGATCAAAATAACCAAATCCACTACCGAAAATAATGGTAATTAGAGCCAGGGTCTCAGGATTAGAACCATTGCTTTGTTTCAGGATCGACCATCAACTAAGGTTCATGCTGCTCCTGGAGGAGGTTCTTCTTTGGGTTACCTTTTTGGTTGCGGCAGCAGCAGCAACTAAGCAACAGCCAGGGTCCTGCAGCCGGGATCGCCAAAGTGTGTTTCAAGACATTTATTTGTAAAAATGTGGCAGCAATATGGTATTTTGCGCCTTTGCTGCAAGCCTCGTGGGATGTTTCTGTTTAAGGTTTTGGGTTATTTGTTTGTAAATGTAGCAGCAAATTATGGTATTGCGTCTCTGCTGCAAGAGTTGTCAATAGTTTTTCTACAGACAGATATGAATTCGTTGGTAAATTTGAAGTGTGAATCTCTACATCTTAGTTGTGTTTGGATGCATAATAATAAGCATCTCTCAAAAAGGCTTCCTTTGTAAAATAACTACACCGTATTCTAGATTGTATTATTGTGATTTTATGAGATTTTTCATACTGGAACAGGGTATTATTACTCTTTGCTGTTTGGAAAAAGAAAAGCTCCTAAAAAAACAGATCCTATTACAAAAATAAGCCAGTATAATTATGATACAAGATCAGAAAGGCTACTATCACATTGTAAAGAGAAAGAAAAGCTCTCTGCTTTATTCTTAAGGGGAAAGAACTACGTGTTGATTTCAGGCTGCATGTAGCGGGGGAGGAGGGGCAGGAACAATTCCCCATCTCCGACGAACTTCTTCCAAGTCCTCATCAAAATGGCGCTCATAATACACACACATCACATCAGTGCATCTCACGCCTGCACGGAGAGCCCAAGGGAAGTAATGCTGGTAGAACAAATTCCTCTGACTTTGGCTGAATCGGGCAGTCCCCCCTGCAACCGATAGGGCGCACATGGGGAGAAGCATTTGCTCAAATTCTATGACCTTCAATGCTGATTCGCCAATCAAATTGGTAGGTAGGTCAAACAGGGTGTGCCAGAAGTCGTGCACTTCACGAGCGCGTGTTGCAACATAGGCTATTTCTTCTGTTTCCATGAACCTGACAGGTGGCCTGTCATCAGGAGAGAAGTTCCTGGATCCCATAAACTTAGCATATGCCGCACCAAATGTGTTTGGCGGAAGGTCCCATGCATGCCCTACGTTAGCAGAGATGACACGAGGGCGCTCCAGTAGTACAGCCTGTGGAGGAGTTCATTAAAAGCTTATTCATCAATCATCAACTGAGATAATAAGATCTATAGTTAAGGATACCAACAAATCACTTGCACCTAAAAGTCACGGAGAAATCTCCAAATTTCCATGTCTTTTCGCATATAAGTGTGTTTTCCAGCATCCCATTCCATATGTGATGTCTAAAAATCAAACTTCTAAGCCTAAACCAACAAAGAGCAAAAGAGCAAATCTAACAAGATTGCCTATCTGATGTTTAGATGCCTAAACTAACCATGATGCTTACGACTTCAATCCATCAAAAATAGAACTTCCTACACCCTGGAATCAGCTAACAGATCTTGCAACTTAAAGTTCCTACAACCATCTTTGTTCACGTAATGCTACTTAACTTAGTGATAAGGCCAGATGCACTAATTTAATGAACTGAGGTCCAAATATAGTCCAACCAGATTCAAAACTGAGGTTGCAGAAAGATCAAGGTCATAATCCTTGAAGGCTCTACAATAACAAATGAGTAAGAATGCTTGCAACAAGCCTGAAAAGATTAGTATGTTGGGTTCTTCTCCAGCTAATATGGATGTGTTAAGAACAATTTGCCTCTTAATATCTATAAACGAAATGTACACTGCGAACATCAAATGAAACCAGTCGAGAAACTAAATTAGTCTCTAAGAAATAATGTGTAAAAAAGTAAATAATAGCAGCAATTTTATTTTTGTGATGAATGAAAAGCTCACCCTCCCTTCTGGACTTGTCTTCATTCTCTCAAGAACCCTTTGAAATGCGGGCTTTCCAGTGGTCTCCCCAAGAGCAGCTATCAAATCAGCTCTTCGCGGATCCAACAACGCTCCAACAGCTGATCCAACTGCAACAGCAGCTTGCTGCCATCCCTTGAGTTTCACTCGACCACCCCCTATCATCTCCCGCGCCTCAAGCCAAAGCCACGCTGAAGCGCACCAATATGTGCGGCGCTGAGGCTATGCGAGAATGTAGGAATCGGGAGATGCAGACATAGTTAAATAAACATGATTTCGGCAACAATTTCAGACGTGATTTCAGCAATTTTACGCATAAACATGGATTTCAGTAATCACATCAACAAAATTCATTCAACATCTTCACCATAAAAAAAGAAATGTAAGGTGAGATCATCTTCCATAAATACCTCTTCTTCAATCTGTTGTGTCCCCAAACTTTGGAATTGAAGATGCAAAATCTGGAATTCAATATGCAGACGAGGGAGAAGGGGAATTAGGGTTCAAGAAGAATGATGATGGGTGTTTAGTATCAAATCAAATAATAATAATAATAATAATAATAATTACTATTAATTATTATTATTACTATTATTATTATTATTATTATTATTATTATTATTATTGACTTGTAAATCTATATATTATATGAAAGCACATTTCTAATGTTAATATTTTGCCGGCAAATTAGATATTTTTATTCTTTTTCAAAAATTGTCAATTTAAATATTCATTATGCATCTTAAATCAAAGATTGGATTTAAGAATCACAAAAAATAGATTCAAAACAAATAAATTATAATAATTTAATGTTGTAAATTTTAGTTTTAATATCAAAATTGTATTGTCAAAACTTGCAAGTTTAAGAACGATTTGTGAGGGAGAAGTTTTTAATGACATTGAACGGATTTGAGTATGAATATTGTATGAACATGTAGCACATCTGTTGAATTAAGAAAATGTGTTCCTAATCCAAACCACCAATCTCCAAAATCTAAATCCCCTCACGTTTTTTTCCCACGAAATTCGTCATGAATATTTTTCGGGTCCGAATCATGGAGGTCAAGAGCAGGGAAAGACAAACAAGGAGAGGAACAAAAATGCATTAATTTATCTTGAATTTATGTTTTCTACAATTCCAGAATATTATTTGGGTTGTTTTGGATAGGATATGTGGACTTTGGGCTTTTATTTTAAATTATTAATTTTGTATATTTTACCGTCAATGTTTCGCCGGCACCACAAATCTTAGTTCATTGACGCCACATAATCTTGTTTCACCGGAGACATACCGTGATAAAATTGCAAGTACTCTGACCATCTGCTCTGACGTAGTTGTTGGTGGTGCTACTATGAATCCCTGCAGGAATCTGCTTGCTAACGTCTACTGGCTTAGGAGCGGCATTAGGCTTTGGCGAAGGTTCTTTACTAGCAACCACTACAAGAATTTGGCCGATTACCGACAGAATTTTCCGTCGATAAAGCCAAAAATTTCGTCTGTAAAAACTAATACCGAGGCGTCGGTGAGGCGCGCCTCGGCGTGAGGCGTGGACAAAGCGCCCCAAGGCTTAAGCCTTACATGCATAAATTGAGGCTTAAGCCTTTTCATAGTGAGGCGCACGCCCAGGGCGCGCCTTAAGCCTCGACTGGTGAAAGGCGCGCCTTTGTATCTGTGGCCAAATTAAGTGTGTTTTGGGCTTTTTTAGGTTAAAGGTTTTTATTTTTTGCTAAGCCCATATTAATTAAAGAAAAACCTAACCCTAATCTTACTTAAAACTAAAAGTTAGAAAGTAAAAAATTTAAAAACTCCAGCAGCGCCGTTCTCTGTTCCTCTCTGCTCTCTTCTTCTCTTCACTCCTCACTCAACACCCTCTGCCGTCACCCTCCTCCGGCGTGCCACCCTCCGGCGCCACCAACCTCCGGCAGGCCACCAGTTTCCGGCACCAGCAAGGCAGCAACTAAGGTATGTATTCGTTTTTTTTTAATATGCAAGTCAACAACATGTCTTGTTTTTATTTTTAGTTAACATGCTTATAACATACATGCATGCACGTTAAGTATGTAATCTGTTAAGAATAAGAACAGCAAGTCAGCAACATGTCTTTTTTTTATTTTCAGTTAACATGCTTATTACATTACATGCGAGTTAAGTCTCTTAAGAACTGAATAAGAACAGCAACACATCTTTTTTTTTAAGCTGTTGTATAGGCTGTATTAAACTGTTTCATATTGTAGAGAAGAGCTTTGGGATTTACTTTTTGTTTTATTTCATTGGATATGTAGGGAATGGCTTCGAAAGAACCAAAAGTGAGTTATCCGTGTTGGAAGTATGGATCGAGAAAGTCACTACCAGGGAATAAGAGTTATTTCTATATTGAATGCAATTTTTGCAAACAATTGATTACGGCTGGAGTGAGAAGAATGAAAGACCATCTTGCTCATACTCATCGGAATGTAAAGCCATGTCCAAATGTGCCACCGGAGGTGAAAAAAGAAATTGAGGATTACTTGAAGAATTCTCTAGACACTAAGCAAAAGAAGCGACAACGATTTGAGGATGAAATTGCTGCCGGTGCATACTATGATTATGATTCGAGTGCGAGGAGTAATGGTGGTTCGGATACTCGAAGTATCAGAGGGCCGATGGATAGGTTTCTTGTACATCCCGACGTTGAGGATGTACAAGCTACCTGCCCAGCACAGGCTACAGTCCCCCCACCTTCTCATCCCCAAGAATTGAGAAGAAAAGTGTGTCAAGACATTGGTCGATTCTTCTTTGAGAATGGAGTTTCGTTTAATTGCATTGAAAGCATCTCATTTGTGGGCATGTGCAGATCTATTGCAGAATATGGTAGAGGATTGAAAACTCCTTCGCGCTATGAGTTGAGCAACTAGATTCTAAAGGAAGAAGTGAAGACCACAGATAAATATGTTGGAGATGTTCGAAAGACTTGGCTGCAAACGGGAGTGTCCATTTTATCACATGGCTAGAAGGATATGAGGGGAAGAAGTTTAATCAACTTCTTGATCAATAACCCTGAAGGCACCGTTTTTCTCAAGTCTGTTGATGCTTCAGAGTTGTGAAAGATGCCAATCTGTTGTTCGAGCTCCTCGATGGGATTGTGGAAGAAGTTGGAGAGGAATTCGTAGTGCAGGTTGTGACGGACAATGCGAGCAACTACAAGGCTGCCGGCAAGCTTTTGATGCAGAAAAGGAAGCATATCTATTGGACACCATGTGCTGCCCATTGCATAGATTTGATGCTCGAGAAAATTGGTGATCTACCTCAACACAAAAATGCACTGTTGAAGGCAAGGAAAGTCAGCAATTTCATCTATAATCATGGTTTTGTCCTGGCGATGATGAGAAAATTCACCAACAGAGAGTTGATTCGCCCAACGATTACTAGATTTGCCACGGCATTCCTTACTTTGGAGAGTATGCTTCAGGCAAAGCAACCTTTGGAAGCTATGTTCACCTCTACAGATTGGGTGAACAGCACATGGGCAAACAAAAGTGAAGGCAAGGCAATAAAAAAGATCATCCTAAATGACAACACATTCTGGCCCAGTGTTGTATATGCTCTTACCACTACAAGACCATTGGTAAAGGTGTTGAGAATGGTGGACGGTGACCAAATGCCGGCAATGAGATTCATATAATGGATGAAGCAAAAGAGCAGATTGCCAAAAATTTGGGAAATGAGATTGGGAAGTACAAGGAAATCTAGGTGATCATTGATGCCAAGTGGGAACATCAATTACATCGTGATATACATGCTGCAGCTCACTTCCTAAATCCTAGATTCCAATATGCCGATAATTTCTCAAATCATATTGAAATTAAGAAGGGGTAGTTGTCTTGTATGGAGAAACTGATTCCCTCATCGGACCTATCAAAGGCCGATATGCAATTGGATGTGTTTCGAGGGAAACAAGGACTTTTTGGGAGAAAGCAATCATTGGACACTTACTCGACATGAACACCTGGTAATACTTAAGTGATAGTTTATTAATTATTTAAATTGATTATGATTTATGAGCTGAATTCATAGTTTATTAACTATTTGTTTGTTTGCTTCAATAACAGCAAACTGGTGGATTCAATTTGGAGATGAAACTCTGGAGCTTCAAAGCTTTGCTGTTAAAATATTGAATCTAACATGTTCGGCATCAGCTTGTGAGCGTAACTGGAGCATGTTCAATCAGGTATTAAACTTTTACTTTAACAAATTAGGTATTAATTTAGTTTAGATTTAAGTTTTCATAATTACTTATATTAATATACATAATTTTATAGGTGCACACGAAGAGAAGGAATAAACTACTCACTTCGAGGTTGAATTCCTTAGTCTACGTCATGTACAATAAGAAGTTGAGAGGCTGACATTGGAAAAAGCAGGTTAAGGGTGATGTAGACCCCTTGGAAGTAGAGCATTTGTCCTATGATGATGAATGGTATGGTGGACAACAATGAGACTCAAGACAATGAGACTCAAGACAATGAGTCGAGTGGCAACAATACCTCACCCATGAGTGATGGAGAATTCCAAGACCTTCTTGATAATATGCCGGTGCCGCAAATTGAGAAGGGAACTTCAAGTCGTAGGCCTCGTGGCCGTGGAAGTAACAAAAGAAAGAAAAAGAGCACAAGTAACAAAGGTAAACTTTGATTTATAATTTCATATATTTAATTGTTTATATCATATTAACATTACATATTGTAATTTAGGTAAAGGTCGTATGAGTTTGATTGACGAGGAGGAGGATGAATGGGAGGATGAGGACGATGAAGAGGAGGAAGAATGGGAGGAATAGGATGATGGCAATGATGAGTAGATCACTATGATATTTAAGTATTTAGGATTTTAAGTGGGGTTAAGCTTAAGACTTAAGAATTAAGACGACTATGATGTTTATGACTTGATTGTGATGTTTTTATGATTTCTAAGTTATTATGTTAATGTTTGGTTAATTATCTATTGTTTAATTTGCTTTGTTTTGATTTTATAATGTTTTGGAATTTTTATTTGTTTCAAGTCCGAGGCTTATGCCTCGGACCGCCTCGAGGCTTACGCCTTGCCTTTTAGAGACAAAAGGCCTCAGGTACACTTTTGTTTTTAACAACCTTGATACCGACGCCGCCCGTACGTCGCTTTAAATATGGTCGGTAAAAATTTTACTTTCAAAGCCGTTGCTAAATTACCGACGGCGGAACGACGAAATGCCCGTCGGCTACGAGGCGAATCAACGACGAAAATAGCAACGAAATTTTCCGTCGCAATTAGCAACGGAACAAAATTCCGTCGGTAAATACCCATCAATGTTAACGACGGAAAAAAATTTCGTCGCTGATTTTTGTGCCGATGGTAATAACGAAATTAAATTTCGTCGGTATTTTTTTTAATACAAAAAAATATATATATAATTTGCATTATACAATTATTTGGACAACAATCAATTCTTTGCGCAGGTAGCCCCATCCCACTCAATAACTTTTTAGTGTCGTAAAAATTAGTAGGAGCCAAATTATTATCAGGAAGGATCTCTTTTATCAACTCAAGCCACTGATCAAAACATCTTTCGGACATATTCCCCTCTGCTTTTAAACTCATTACACGAGCAACAAGAGACAATTGTGAATAAGTTTTGCAACCGGGCGACAACTCTTTGTCCGCTGCTTTCAACATATTATATAACAATTGGGCTTCCGGATTTGGGGGTTCTTCGATGTTTTGAATGTTATATTGGGATGCAGCAATATCCATAACCATATTCTGATAATTATCTTCATTAGCCTGTTCTTCTTCAAAATTATGATATTCAGTCGTGAGCATTTCAATTTCACCATGAAACCTCCAAATTTGGTAATCCCGCACAAATCCGTTCTTTGCAATGCGATACTGAACATTGTTTTTAGTATGGAAACGTATATTATCGCATTTCCTACACGGATACCTAATTTTTCACCATCCATTAAATCTCGTCTACTGTTAGCGTAATCAATAAAACCTTGAAGACCTCTTTGAAAATCGGGATTCAAAGCTCCATCAAGTAGAAAACGCCGATACATCCACTCACGATTTTCACTCATTTCTACAATTTGGTTCATTTAAGTATGTTAGAAATTTAAAATCTATTGATTTTTAAAGTTTTACTAATCTCTAAGTCTATAGAACATTAAAAGATACTATGATAATATAACACATGTTCAACACAAATTCTATAAATCAAACACACAAACACGTACGCGGCTCCAAGCCATCACCACAGCAACAAAATGGGATGGAACACAGCCATCCCCAACCTAATCTCCATTTACTACCTAGATACATGTTCATCTAATATATACAAAAATAAAACACCTAGATACATGCTCATCTATGTTTAATAATTCAAACTATGGCTACCATTTGAGCCATAGTAGCAAAACAATAGATAATATAGTGAAAACTTACTTTTTTTTTGCCTTGCTCTTTTTTCTTGTTCTCCTTCACTCGTCGTCCTCTTTTTCCCCTACATCACCAATTTTTATTTTAATAATCACCTTCCTTACAATCAAATATTTGACTAACCAACAACACAAAATACAAAATATTGAAACAAAATTCAAAATTAGTAACAGAGAGTTGCAGATGAAAGGAATTAAAAGAAAGGAACAAAAGGCTCTGTTGGAAATGAATCATCCTTTTTGACAACCGAATATATTTATTCATTTATTCTCCCAAATAGAATGTGTAATATTTGTACATTTGCATGCCCACATTATAATTAACATTAGATAATACCACACACATCATCCATATATATTCTCCACTCCTCACGACTACCACGCCCCTTCATTTAATCTCCACACCCTAAAATAAATCCTATCACATATAAATAATTTCAAATAAACTATACAAATATGAAATATTAAAAGAAATTTCCAAAAAACTAACCTTTATTGATCACACTTCTTTGCTCTCTTTTCTCTTGTTGTCCTCGACTAGTTTCTTTATTCCACAAGAATCAAGGATGGAGTGGTATACTACAAATGAGAATTAATCCAAATCAACAAAAGAATTATCTTAAAGCAAAAAAAATATAAGCAACATTTTTTATCCAAATGATAAGAGTGTCTAATCATTTCTTTGAATGTTCGTGAATATCATTTCTTATTCATGTTAACAAAGTAGAGATATGCGAAAACCATTTCTTAGGGCAGACAAGGATTAAATTCAGTTCATAGGCTGAAAATCATAGGCTGAAAATCAAACGATGAGTCCAACACAAAAAGGATTAAATTCAGTTCTTATACATATAATTAGCGGCAGATTTCCAGAACATTTAGAAAAAAAAAATCTCAACTCACCAGATTTTGGTTGGGGCGTTTCTGAGCTCAGAATGAAGGAGGCGATGGAGATAGATTGGCCGACGGAGGCAAGGGCGGCAGGTTCAACGCAGGCGGCTGGAATGGACGGCGGAGGCAGGCGGCGGAGACTTCGCCTTCTCTGGAAGTCCAGCAGATCGGAGTGGACGGCGGCAGCGGCGACTTCACAGCAAGGGCGGAGTTTGCGGCGGTCTGCAGGAGACTGATTTCCTGCGGAGATGGTGGCGGAGGAGGGTGGTGGGCGGCGCGACTGTTAGGGATTTAGGGACGGCGGCAGCGGCGACTTCACAGCAAGGGCGGAGATTGCGGCGGTCTGCAGGAGACTGATTTCCGGCGGAGATGGTGGCGGAGGAGGGTGGTGGGCGGCGCGACTGTTGCTTTTGAGAAGGGTTAGGGATTTAGGGATTTCAAAGTGAGGAACAAGCGTCACTGATGCTTTTGGTAGAAGGCCGTTTTTTTAAGTTTTAAAATTATTAAAAAAAACCTGCAAAAAATGAAAAATAATTTAACATCGGATTAATTTCCTGTCGGTACTAACGACGGAACGAGATTCCATCGGTATTTTTAAAGCCAAAATTCAGAATATTAAAAAAAATACATTAGCAACGGAAAAATGTCCGTCGTTAAATTCCATCGGCCGTCCGTCGATAAATCCATCGTTAATTACTCGGGAATTTAGCCGGGAAATTTTCCGTCGGTATTTCGTTTGTAAATCCATCGTCTAATCGAGAATTGAAGATCCATCGTCATTCTGTCGGTAATTAATGACGGACAGATTTCCGTCGTTAATTCTGTGGTGTCCGACCAGTTTTCTTGTAGTGAACACTACTCTCACTCGGTGCAGCTTGTGCTTTCCCCACTACTGGTTTTGGAGCCTCACCGCTACCAAACAAGTAACCCAATGAACTCTGCCCTCCACCGCTGCTAACTCCACGACCCATATCTCATATTCGTCTATGATCAAAAGTTACAAGCTTAATCTGGGCAATGAAGATGGGAAGTGACAATCAGAACCTGATCAAATACTATATTCTGTATGTCTATGTAGAAATTCCAAGAGAATACAAACCAATAGATAGCCCTGATTTCAACTATGTAGAGAATCTTATTTCCTCCAACTTTAATTATCCAAACAAATATCAACTTTCAGTTTTTGAAACAATATTTTGCTTTAATCTAAGGCTGCAGGAAACCAATAATAAAAAATTAAGGATCCCACTATATAAACATCAGTATTAACCCAATAGGAAATGGCTGGCAGGAAATGGCTGCAACTTTGAACATCAATAATTATGTAGAACTGAATTTATTCTTCATGAATTTAACTAATTGCATCAACCATAATTGCAATTACAACTCCATAAATATGATACATAACACTCCACCAGAAAAGATCATAGCCCACAAATCAAATCAACAGCTATATACAATTGAGCAAACAATTCGAAAACATATCACGCATCACTAAAGTGAAATGAGTTGGATTCAAGAACATACTTTTCTAATTACCTTTCACCTTTTCTTGATCAGATCTACCGTATGGAGCCATGAAAAGTATTATGGAGCACGAGGCTACTGCTTCCAGTCATTTATTGAATCTTCCAGGGGGGGGGGGGGCTGGCAATGTAGAATTTGGAATTTAGCGGAAGGGCAGCCAATGAGTGATGGTGCGAGAGTGGAGGGAGTAATTTCGGAGTGGATATAGCAGTTTCTCTCTAGGTGACCCAAAATGCAAATACATATAAAGTGGGCCTCGCTTTTAAAAGGAGCATGAGTGAGGGCTATGATTTATTCTGAGATCCCTTAACTAGATCAAAATAACCAAATCCACTACCGAAAATAATGGTAATTAGAGCCAGGGTCTCAGGATTAGAACCATTGCTTTGTATCAGGATCGACCATCAACTAAGGTTCATGCTGCTCCCGGAGGAGGTTCTTCTTTGGGTTACCTTTTTTGTGGCGGCAGCAGCAGCAACTAAGCAACAGCCAGGGTCCTGCAGCCGGGATTGCCAAAGTGTGTTTCGAGACATTTATTTGTAAAAATGTGGCAGCAATATGGTATTTTGCGTCGTTGCTGCAAGCCTCGTAGGATGTTTCTGTTTAAGGTTTTGGGTTATTTGTTTGTAAATGTAGCAGCAAATTATGGTATTGCGTCTCTGCTGCAAGAGTTGTCAATAGTTTTTCGACAGACAGATATGAATTAGTTGGTAAATTTGAAGTGTGAATCGCTATATCTTAGTTGTGTTTGGATGCATAATAATAAGCATCTCTCAAAAAGGCTTCCTTTGTAAAATAACTAAACCATATTCTAGATTGTATTATTGTGATTTTATGGAATTTTTCATATGGAACAGGGTATTATTACTCTTTGTTGTTTGGAAAAAAAAAAAAAAGCTCCTAAAAAAACAGATCATGTTACAAAAATAAGCCAGTAAAATCTATATCTATATAATATATAAAAGACCAGTTTAACGTCTATATTTTATCGTCAAATTTTAAAAAATTGGTTTCTTCGTCTCAACTACAAAGTCTACTATAGTGCCTATGTTTTGGGACACTCAATCCAATCCAAATACAATTTAATATTTTTAGCCCATTGAAAGAAAATTATTTTATCCCTCAATTTTTACCGTTTCTTTTCTTTTTCTTTCTAAAATCTATATATTGTGAGTAATGATAAAATATTCAATATGCATGTTAAATTAAAGTTCATAAAACAAGTTTTAATTTGATATATATTATGTTAAAAATAGAGTTAAAATAAAAAAGTTATAAAAATTAAAAGTATCAAACCAATTTTTTTTCTCTCTCCTATTATTTTTCATACATTATCTTTTATCTTTTGGTTTTATTTGGTTTATTTCATTTGCTGTATTTCGTTTTATATATTATTTTTTAATTTGCTTTAATTTCTTTTTTTCTCAATTTTATTTTCTTTTATTTATACAAAAAATATAACATCAATATATATATAATACTAATATAACAATACAAACATTAACAACTCAGCTTTATCATTATTTTTTTAAATGTCATTTTTTGGTATTTAGATTCCATCATCATATTTTTCTTCCACAATTCACACTCAATTATACAATTTTATTTTTATTTTTTCTCTTTATTTTTCCTTTTTTAAAAAAAATTAATGTAATTCAAATAATGTAAAATATTCAATTACATATTAAACGAAGTATCATTACCTGAGTTTTAATATGTTATATATTATGTGAAATGTAAATTTATGTTTAAAATGATAGGAGTTAAAAGTTTTAAACAAAATTGTTTTCTCTCTTTCTCTCTTATTTGCTTTTTTTTTCCCCCTCATATAGTATGCAATTTTAATTACTTATATGAATTAACAAGATTTTTTTATTGTATGACAAAAGAATATTTTTCAACATTTATTTGATATCCAAATGAATGTGTATTATTACCACACTAATAATATTAAATGTTAAAGTGGTGGCAAATTTTTAAATTTTTTTTCTTACAATTCACACACATGCTTCATAAACAGTGGATGACTCAAACCCGACCTACTGATTGAAGGGAAAACTTGCATTTTTTATTATACATCCTTTAGTATGTGGACGTAACAAATCATGCCCAAACTTTTAATTTTTGTATTTATTTTATTTTGTTTTTAGCAAAAGAAAGACAACACAATTATTCATTTTCTCCCCCTCATTCTTTTGTTTACTAATGTACTAAATAGAGGTGAAACGAAAGGTACCGAGAAACGAAAGAATGAAGGTAAGTTACATTGTAACTTAACTAGGTTGTCAACTTTTAAGGAATTAAATAATATACAATATAATTATAACATATGCATGCATCTAAAAATAATAGTTATAGTATATGTTAGAAAGGAATATATATTTCTTACAAGGTATTAACATATTTTCTTGCTTGATTAATTATAAATGGATGATTTAACTATTTATGTTTTGTGGATTATAACTTAAAAATAAATTATTTACAATTAAGTAATCATATATGTATATATGTAGTTTAATTTAAATTACTTTTTATTATTTTATATAATTATAATTATTCCCGTGCATCGCACGGGATGGTGGTACTAGTTATGATACAAGATCAGAAAGGCTACTATCACATTGTAAGGAAAGAAAAGCTCTCTGCTTTATTCTTAAGGGGAAAGAACTACGTGTTGATTTCAGGCTGCACGTAGCGGGGGAGGAGGAGCAGGAACAATTCCCCATCTCCGACGAACATCTTCCAAGTCCTCATCAAAATGGCGCTCATAATACACACACATCAGATCAGTGCATCTCACGCCTGCACGGAGAGCCCAAGGGAAGTAATGCTAGTAGAACAAATTCCTCTGACTTTGGCTGAATCGGGCAGTCCCCCCTGCAACCGATAGGGTGCACATGGGGAGAAGCATCTGCTCAAATTCTATGACCTTCAATGTTGATTCGCCAATCAAATTGGTAGGTAGGTCAAACAAGGTGTGCCAGAAGTCGTGCACTTCACGGCGCGTGTTGCAACATAGGCTATTTCTTCTGTTTCCATGAACCTGACAGGTGGCCTGTCATCAGGAGAGAAGTTCCTGGATCCCATAAACTTAGCATATGCCGCACCAAATGTGTTTGGCGGAAGGTCCCATGCATGCCCTACGTTAGCAGAGATGACACGAGGGCGCTCCAGTAGTACAGCCTGTGGAGGAGTTCATTAAAAGCTTATTCATCAATCATCAACTGAGATAATAAGATCTATAGTTAAGGATACCAACAAATCACTTGCACCTAAAAGTCACGGAGAAATCTCCAAATTTCCATGTCTTTTCGCATATAAGTGTGTTTTCCAGCATCTCATTCGATATGTGATGTCTAAAAATCAAACTTCTAAGCCTAAACCAACAAAGAGCAAAAGAGCAAATCTAACAAGATTGCCTATCTGATGTTTAAATGCCTAAACTAACCATGATGCTTACGACTTCAATCCATCAAAAATAGAACTTCCTACACCTGAAATTGTACGAGATTGCCAGGCGAGTACTCTCAAAAGTTCCAAAAACATCAGCTAACAGATCTTGCAACTAAAAGTTCCTACAACCATCTTTGTTCATGTAATGCTACTTAACTTAGTAATAAGGCCAGATGCACTAATTTAATGAACTGAGGTCCAAATATGGTCCAACCAGATTCAAAACTGAGGTTGCAGAAAGATCAAGATCATAATCCTTGAAGGCTCTACAATAACAAATGAGTAAGAATGCTTGCAACAAGCCTGAAAAGATTAGTATGTTGGGTTCTTCTCCAGCTAATATGGATGTGTTAATAACAATTTGCCTCTTAATATCTATAAACGAAATGTACACTACGAACATCAAATGAAACCAGTCGAGAAACTAAATTAGTCTCTAAGATATAATAATGTGTAAAAAAGTAAATAATAGCAGCAATTTTATTTTTGTGATGAATGAAAAGCTCACCCTCCCTTCTGGACTTGTCTTCATTCTCTCAAGAACCCTTTGAAATGCGGGATTTCCAGTGGTCTCCCCAAGAGCAGCTATCAAATCAGCTCTTCGCGGATCCAACAACGCTCCAACAGCTGATCCAACTGCAACAGCAGCTTGCTGCCATCCCTTGAGTTTCACTCGACCACCCCCTATCATCTCCCGCGCCTCAAGCCAAAGCCACGCTGAAGCGCACCAATATGTGCGGCGCTGAGGCTAAGCGAGAATGTAGGAATCGGGAGATGCAGACATAGTTAAATAAACATGATTTCGGCAACAATTTCAAACGTGATTTCAACAATTTTACGCATAAACATGGATTTCAAGTAATCACATCAACAAAATTCATTCAACATCTTCACCATAAAAAAAGAAATGTAAGGTGAGATCATCTTCCATAAATACCTCTTCTTCAATCTGCTGTTGTGTCCCCAAACTCTGGAATTGAAGATGCAAAATCTGGAATTCAATATGCAGACGAGGGAGAAGGGGAATAAGGGTTCAAGAAGAATGATGATGGGTGTTTAGTATCAAATCAAATAATAATAATAATAATAATAATAATTACTATTTTTTATTATTATTATTATTATTATTATTATTATTATTATTATTATTATTATTATTGACTTGTAAATCTATATATTATATGAAAGCACATTTCTAACGTTAATATTTTGCCGGCAAATTAGATATTTTGATTCTTTTTCAAAAATTGTCAATTTAAATATTCATTATGCATCTTAAATTAAAGATTGGATTTAAGAATCACAAAAAATAGATTCAAAACAAATAAATTATAATAATTTAAAGTTGTAAATTTTAGTTTTAATATCAAAATTGTATTGTCAAAACTTGCAAGTTTAAGAACGATTTGTGAGGGAGAAGTTTTTAATGACATTGAACGGATTTGAGTATGAATATTGTATGAACATGTAACACATCTGTTGAATTAAGAAAATGTGTTTCTAATCCAAACCACCAATCTCCAAATTCTAAATCCCCTCACGTTTTTTTCCCACCAAATTCGTCATGAATATTTTTCGGGTCAAAATCATGGAGGTCAAGAGCAGGGAAAGACAAACAAGGAGAGGAACAAAAATGCATTAATTTATCTTGAATTTATGTTTTCTACAATTCCAGAATATTATTTGGGTTGTTTTGGATAGGATATGTGGACTTTGGGCTTTTATTTTAAATTATTAATTTTGTATATTGAATCATTGATAATTTACATATAATTTGCTCCAATCATATGTATTTGAAATTGTATTTACTTTATTATGTACCACAATTTCTTTTATATATGTGTAGAAAAAGTTATTCTTCAGTTTAATTTATTCATCCTAATATATTCATATACATATTAATTGGAGTACTAGTGTGTAACCCGTCGAATTTCGACGGGTATAATTTGAAGTTATAATTTATATAAAAAAAACCTAAAAATTATTTCTTAATATATTTATAAATTATGGATATTATTCACTAAAAAAACTGTTAATATGATATAGGTCTGCGTTACACATCAAACTAAAATGAAAAAATAAATTAAAGATGACTTTCAACATTAACATGACTTGGCGAAACGTATATTCGAACAAATTATTTGCCAGTCACTACTATTTGCCATTCATACCTGCAACCCGCGGATACCCGCCACCCGTCGAGTATCCGCCACCTGCTACCCGTCGGATACCCACCACCCACTACCCGTTGGATACCCGCCGTGGCTTAAGAGGTAAGGGCGATGCTGCTTTTGGACGTCGACATTTTGCAATCAACCACCCAACAAATAAATCACCACAAAACAGCAGCAAATTTTAGAGAAAATTTTAACTTCTTATACACTACTATTTGCCACCCATACCCGCAACATGCGAATATCCGCCACCCGTCGGATATCCATCAACCCGCTACCCGTCAGATACCTACCACCCGCTATCACAATTACAACTCTGTCTATCCCAAATTACGCTTAATTAATTGACTAATTATCTGCCTAAATAAACCCCTCCCTAATTACGCCTCTTTCTCTCTCATTCTCTCTATAAGCTTACGGCTCCTCCATTTCTCTCTACCTCTCTTCTCTCTACCATCTCCTAAACCCTAGCGCTGCCTCCACCCTCTAGTGCCTCCACACCCTCACCGCTAGGGATGGCAATCGGGTACGACGGGTACGGATAGTGACTATCCGTACCCATACCCACAAACTAAATGGATAGTGGTTTTTAACCACGAAACTATCCATAGATATCAAATGGTATCCAAACCCGCTACCCGCGGATACCCGCTACCCGTCGAGTATCCACGAACCCGCTATCCGGCGGGTATCCGTCACCCGCTATTCGCCGGATACCCGCCACCTACTATCTGCCGGATACTCACGAAATAAAATTTAAATATAAATTTACAACAAATTTAATAGAAAAAAAAAATCAACACAAATAACATAGTTCAAATCCATATGTTGAAATCCACAAAGAACAATGTTTAAATTCAAATTCATCAACTAAAATATAAAATCCAACAAAATTCTATAATTGCTCAACAAAATTCAAATTTAAATTAGATTATAAGAATTTGGGTCTTAGTTCAGTTTCTGTTTAGGCCTATTTTAAGATATAATATGCTAGCCCATAATCTCAAAATATATATTCAAAGCCCATATTTTATGGAATTTTTTGTGGATATTTGACGGGTAATTCACGGATAATTGACGGGTAATTGGCGGATATTTTCGCGGGTAAACGGGTTTCGCGGGTATGGATAGTAAGTATCCAAACCCATACCCACGAACTAAATAGATAGTGAATTGCAACCACGAAACTATCCGTGGATATCAAATGGTATCCAAACCCACCCTAATAGGTTCGGATTTTCGCGGATATCCGTTACCCACGGGTAGATTGCCATCCCTACTCACCGCCTACACCCTCCACCGTCTCCACACCCTCGCCGCCTCAACTCTTCGTCCCAAACTCAAGCTCGACCCCTACCAGTCGCCGCCTGCCTCCCTTCTCTCTTCAAACACCACCGCCCGTCGCCTCCACCGCCCTCGCGCCCCCCACCACCCGGTCGCACCGGCGTCGCCACCGCCTGCCTTCGCGTCTCCACCGCCTCAACCCTTAGCCGCCGTCCACTAATTTTTGTGGGTTTCCGAAGCTCATCCCCTCGACCTCCACCTAGCGCCACCTCAACTCTTCAAGCTCATTTGAATCGAAACCCTTGAAGACCTCCTGCAATGGCGGCGCGATTCCCTGCCTCCACTGCCTCTTAGTTCAGCGTCGTCGTCCCCGCCACCTCCACCATAGCGCCATCGGCCACCCCCTCGAGTTCCGGATTCTCTCTGGGTTTGGGATCTGATTAATTTTGGGTTTGTGAGAAATTTTAATTTTTGTTTTGTTAATTTGATTTTAGAAATTTTGAATTTCGATCTTGCTTGGAATTTGGTTGTGGAATCTTATTTAGTGAATTTAGTTCTTGAATTTGTTGATTTTGGTCTTGAATTTCGTTCTTGGATATTTGAATTTGGTTCTTGAATTTGTTAATTTTAATGAATTTGTTCTGAAATTTGTTGATTTTTGCTGAATTGTACATGGTTCTTGAATTTTCGTTGAATTTGGTTCTGGAATTTTGGTTTTAAAATTGTCGATTTTTAATTAATCACCTAATGAATACCTTTATCTCATCTCTATTTCATAATCTTGTTCTTCTTAATCTTCGAGCCCAAAAGCATTGTCCCATAAATAATGGGACGGAGGGAGTATTGATTATGGATTATATACTTTTGTCTCCAATTCCTATTACACCCTTGAATATATTTACATTTACTTCTCCTTTTATATGTAGATATATAGATATATAGATATAGATTAAGAAAGACACGCACAATCCCTAACGTTCACCGCTTTGAGTTTTAAATCCGCCGCCCTGCGTTCACCTCCGCCTGAGTTTCCACCGTCCGCCGTCGTCGTGGTTGTGTTTCCCCTCCCCTGAGTTGTAACTGTCCGCCCGCACCGCCTGCCCTCATCGGCCTTGCGTGAGTTTCCGCTGGCCGCCCTCGTCGATCTCGCCTGAGTTTCCACCGTCCGCCATCACCTTTCTTTCTTCTTCCTTTCGCTTTCCTCGTCGTCTGAATCTACAATTTTCCAGGTACGTTCTAATTTTCTGTCTAATTTTTTGATTGTATGCAAATTCGTCGCACTATCTTGTTAAATCTACTAAATCAATCAGCATTTTTATATTCAATATTGGTTTATTAGAATAATTGTATGTGTATGATGTAACCACTCATTTGTGGTTGACTTTGGTGAGCATTATCTTTTGATTTGAAAATAAAAGGACGAACCATAGATAGATTGTTATCACCTATGAACATTGTAGTGATTAAATTGAATCTATTTAGTTTGTTATTCAGATTATGCGTTTTATTAATTTTAAGAATGGGATTCTGATTGTAAATTTTAAAAATATATAGGGGAATATGTACCTTCTTCTTCTGGGAACAAAAACACTCAGTCTTGCAAGTGCTTTCAGTATTCTAACTTCCTTAAGAAACCTATAGCTACTTTAATCTAAAATGGTGTCATTTAATTTCTGCTCTTCACATATGTTCTGCTTTATATTGGTGTTAAAGATCTTTTATGCAATATCATAGTAATTCAAATAAGGTAGCTATCTGACTTGAGTATAGCTGTTAGCCTGTTATGGATAAAGTTTATGGCCGCTAGAAGGAGAAGGCGCAAGCATATGTCTGTGTTTGCTGTCTTGCTGTTTTCTTTCTTTCTTTATCAGGCCACGGGCTCCAGTTATGGCTTGCTTCTGCCTAAGTATTACAAAGGGTTCACTCTTCTTTTGGGAGGGGTGTCGAGGATTTTATCTGCAATAGTTGTATGTGTATTGAGCAGTATGGCCAATAATAATTTTTAACTCGAAATAGTTGAAGAAGTAATGAGCTCAATGTTTATAACAGATTACTTGTATTGCTTGAGAAAAGATTGTTTAAAATCCACTACCCAATTGACCTCAATCTTGGATTAATCCCCAAGTAACACATGTTCGTTGGGGCTTTCTTGGTGAAACCTATATATATATATATAATTATTCTATATATATATATATAGAATAATTATATATATATAGTCATAACACACCTTATACCACATATAAATACATACATGACATATTTTTGAGTTAGTTTGGAGTCCTATTTTGTATATCAAAGTCCGAATTTGATCGAATTCTTCACTAGCCAATAGTCAAGTTTGGTTCAGTTATTTTGTATATCATGTTCAGTATATTAAGGTGTAATTTTTAAAGTCATAGCTCTTATATTTTTCTGAATTTTGTGGCAGCTAACGAGACGCGACTTCGCCCTCTTGTCTGTGCTGGACTAGTCGCGCCCTGTGGTCGTGCTCGCCACGACTTATCCTCCTACCTCGCCGCACTCTGTCTATCCCACTTGGTTCATCTTTCCTAGTAAGCCACATATCTACGCTAGCTTATATTTTTGCTCAGTTGCTTTCCTGTTGTGTCTGGATGGTGGAATCATAGGTATATGATATGAATTGCTTTTGATATTTTTTTCTCAGTTGCCTTGTTGCTGTGCTGGATGATTCGGATGAATATGATATGAATTTCTTTTGGATATATATATGTTAGTCTTGATAAAAGTGTCTTTCTTCACCTTTTTATTCTTTTGATAAATTTTATTGTGCTTGTCTTATAGAAAGATATTGCAGGGGAACATCAAATAATGAATAAATAAATTAATTCAAAAATTCTATTGGAGTATATATAAATATTTTATCTGACTGAGATATTTATTTGGCATCTTATATGCAATGCACCATTTGTGTGTTAAATTGCCCAAAAAATAGTGCGTTTTTGCAACGTCCTAGGCTATGTAGGTAATTTCTCTACCGGCGCTGCTAAATTTAACACTATATATTGTCATTTAGGTTCATAATGGACAAAACATGGATGTTAAAGAATAGATTGACTGATGAGTATAAGGTTGGAGTAGAGTCTTTCATGCAATTTGCCATGCAAAATGCACCTAATCATGAATTATGTCCTGTCCATGTTCAAAATGTGGAAATCTAATTAGAAAGAAGATTGATCTGGTAAGATTGCATTTGTTGAGTAACGGTATGGATCTAACATACCATGCTTGGACATTTGTTGAGTAACGGTATGAATCGTGAAGAGAAATTCGGACATCGTGAACACAATTTTGACTATGAAGAACCAATTGACATGGTACATGTTGCATATGAAGAAACTAATGATCCATGTGAATTCAAAAAATTACTTGAGGATGCAGAAAAACCTTTATATGTTGGATGTATCAAATTCACCAAGTTATCTGCAATTGTGAAATTATACAACCTAAAGGCCAAACACACAGCTGGAGTGACAAGAGTTTTTCTGACCTTCTCACTATCTTGAGAGATATGCTGCCTTCACCTAATGAATTGCCCCCAACAATATATGATGCAAAAAAAACTCTAGCTTCTTTAGGTATGGAATATGAGAAAATCCATGCATGCCCCAATGATTGTATTCTATACCTGAGGGAGTATGAAGATTGTACTAGTTGTCCAACGTGTGCCGCCTCCAGATGGAAAGAGTGTAGGAATTCTTCTTCCAGAAACTCAATTCCTGCAAAGGTCTTATGGTATTTTCCACCTATTCCGAGATTTCAAAGAATGTTCCGTAATAAGGATATCTCCAAAGGAATTAACTAGGCATGCTGATAAAAGGGTTAATGATGGTCTTCTACGTCATCCAGGTGATTCTCCATCTTGGAAGGTTGTGGATCATAGGTGGCGAGAATTTCAAGATGAACCAAGACATCTTAGACTAGCTTTGTCTACTGACGGGATCAATCCTCATAGTTTGATGACCTCCTCATATAGTTGTTGGCCAGTTTTATAGGTAATGTTAATGTGATATTTAAGCTATTGTTTTTGTTTATAAATATTAATTTATTTGGAAATTGCTGCTACAGGGGCTGAAATAGCAAAAAAAAAAAAAATTGTATACCTACGACAACAGTTTTTTTTTCCCCATCGAAATGGTTACGATAACCGTTGTCATATAATTCTACGACAACGTTTTTATGTTGCCTACAAAAATGGTTAAAAACCATTGTCATTAAGACCTACAACAACGGTTTTAAACCGTTGTCTTTGAGCGAAAATAACAGACAACGAAACTTACGACAACTGATTTTTAAATACATACGACAACGGTGTTTGACCGTTGTTGTAAACATCTACGACAACGGAGAAAAACCGTTGTCTATTAGCGCATTTTTCAATTCCCCTACGACAACACATGATATGACAACAGTGTTTTATAGGCTACGACAACATTTTTAAACTCTTGTCTATTAGCATATTTGTTGTAGTGATAGCATAGTCCATGTTTACTGTTCCATTTTTTAAAATCCTTAGTGGGAAAAATACTGATGTGCTGGCGGTTTGGACATTATGATCAGCTTGGTTTGTGCAAAATGTTATGATGAAATATCAAGTGTGGTGAAAGGGGAACCTATTTTTGATCTGTTTCTGATGAACCTCCGTGCATAGATATTATATAGTGCTATCTTCTTTATCCCCTTGCCTATTATACATCATGGCCTTATTCAACTAAAGTAGCTTGCTATGGGTGTTTCTTCCCCCTTTCAGAGACAGATTGTTTCGTCTTGTGAGATTCTTTTCAATTTTGTAATCTGTTGAATATTAACTAAAATCTATCATGGATAAATAGCTTGTAATGTTTCATCCACATTATTTGTGTCAAGTTCTAATTTTTCTTTTTACTGGGATAACAAGTTAGTGTTCTCAATTACATATCAGAGAATGACGTAAATTTGGCATCCTTGTGAAGGGAGTAGCAGTCAGTGAAATTCATTTTCGGGCAACTTTGTTTCTGGTCTTGTTCGTGATCTTTTAAATTCATTTAAGTTTTCTATGGTACCCGCAATGAGGCTATATTGGAAGTACTTTTAGTCCTTAAACATCATTTCACCATTGTTATAGCAATTGTCTGTCTAATGTTAAAACTTGTCATACTTGTATTTGTTGATATTGACTAACACATTTTCACAGAATATTTCAGATACAGCATCTCGAAGGTAATCCTGCAATCAAGTGAAAATTGTTTAACAAGAAACGATTGACATTGAGGACAGTGCAAAACTGATGTCTGGACTCATTGAAGGTCTTCCTGATGCTGTGGTGTTAAGGTGCCTTGCACGGGTTCCTTTTCATCTTCATCCCAAGCTGGAACTTGTTTCACGTTCCTGGCGGGAAGCCATTCGCAGCGCCGAACTCTTCAGAGCCCGTCGAGAGGTAAATGCAACCGAGGATTTCATATGTGTGTGTGCATACGACCCCGACAATCTGTGGCAACTTTATGATCCTCAACATGACCTCTGGATCACTCTTCCTGTACTTCCCTCGAGCATCCGCCACCTTGCACACTTTGGCGTTGTCTCGGCCGCAGGAAAGTTGTTTGTGCTCGGTGGTGGTAGTGATGCTGTAGATCCTTTAACTGGTGATCAGGACGGGTGTTTTGCAACTGATGAGGTTTGGTCGTATGACCCGATGACCAGGGAATGGACCCTACGCGCGTCCATGATCGTTCCTCGTGCCATGTTCGCTTGCTGCGTGCTGGACGAGAAGATAATTGTTGCTGGTGGTTTTACTAACTGCAGGAAATCAATAACTAAAGCCGAAATATACGACCCGGAAAAGGATACGTGGCTTTCGATACCAGATCTCCATCAATCGCACAACTCTGCGTGTACGGGGGTGGTTATCGAAGGTAAGGTTCATATCTTGCACAAGGGTTTATCAACTGTGCAAGTGTTGGAAAACATCAAGCAGGGATGGACTGTTCATGACTTCAGTTGGCTACAAGGTCCCATGGCAGTTGTGAAAGGAAAGCTCTATATAATGAGCCACGCCCAGATTTGCAAGCAGGAGAGAGATTCAAATAAGCTGATTGTTTCAGCGTCCGAGTTCCGCAGGAGGATTGGCTTTGCGATGATAGGGTTGGGAGACGACATTTATGTCATCGGAGGCGTGATCGGGCCGGATAGACTCAACTGGGACATCAAGGTGACGTCTGACGTGGATGTGCTGACGCTCGGGAACGAGAGGTTGGTGTGGCGTGGGGTGGCCCCGATGACAAGGTGTCGGGGGACGATTCTTGGGTGCACACACCTGAGGATTTAGGGGCAGTAATGGTGTTGTTGAAAGAGAAGAAGAGCCTGTAAACAAAACGTATAATGATGCTTCTCAGTAACGTTGGGTGTTTGGACATACTTTTTTTGGGTTGTCCAATACTTGTTGAATATGAGGCATTGCATTACATTACATTACATTGCCTTACCTGCTTTTTAGTTTAGATTTAGATACATTGACATCAATGGATATCTATTCATTCATGTTTTCGCTTTTTTCTGTTGCTCTAATTCTTTTGCTTCTCTTGATCACATGCATTAACTACTCTACCTTCGATCAACCCACACATTTCTCTTAATTTGTTTAGTTTTAGGATGTGTTCTAATTGGTTGATAATTTTATTATAAAATTACAAAGGATAACAAAAATCTCTCCCTTTAAATTCATTCATTCTTTTGCCTTATTTTCTATAAAATAAAGTTATACCCCATCTCATCTATTTTTTCATTTTAAAGATGGATAATATTATCACACAAAAAATGAACAGATAATATTATTCATCCTTAAAGTGAAAAAAAAATGAAAAAAGGTATAATTATCTTTTGTGGAAAATGAAGGGGAAAATGAAGGAATTTGAACCCCCCCGTTCCAATAATCTTGTTCCACTTTTCTTTTTGGTTTGTCCCAATAATCTTGTCTCATTTCCTTTTTAGGTAAATTTTAAGGCTAATTAACTTCTATTTAAACATGATTATAATTAAACCCCCCCCCCCCCCCAAATCACATCTACTCGGCTCTCTCTCTCTCTCTCTCTACCACCTCCCCCTTCTCCATCTCTAAATTCGCTCCACCATTTCCCATTTGCAAATCAACCGGCGTCGCCGCTCCCTTCCCTTCTGTTCCGCCGGCGCCACCGCTCCCTTCCCCTCTGTAAATCCGCTCCCCCATAAATTAGGGTTCGTCGGACTTGTTGTAGTGACAGCAGAGAGTGCCCTCCACCTATTGCCTCTCTTCCCACGCCGCCTCTCGTCGTCGGGTCGCCTCTTCTCTCGTCCACCGTTCATGGTGCTTCGCCTCTCCTACTTTATTTTTCTCATAAGTGGTGGTTAGTGGCGAATCTCGTCTGGAATTTAGGAATTAAAGAAGAGGGATAGAAGGGGATAGAAATTAGGGATTTTGTTCTTCTGTTCTTGAATTTGCAGAGCGTTCCTTGAATTGGTTTTCTTCTTCTTGTTTACTGAATTTGCAGAGTGTTGATTAGTTCTTCTCCTTGAATTTATTTTTGTTGAATTCATGTTTCATGTTTCTCTCTGGAAATAGAAAATCATTGCCTCTTCTTCACACGAATTAGGAAGACACGAATTGGCAGTGGCTACTCCGGCTGCTGCTCGGCGGAATCAGAGAGGTGGCTCCGCCTACAGTTGCCGTCGCCGGAGTTAAACATGGTGTCGCCGGCGGGATAGCGTATGTGATGAGGAGTAAAGTATGTAGACCTTTAGGATAAGGACACGTGGCGTGATTAAGCAGACCGTATTAAGGTCGAATAGACCGTGCCTAGCATAAATAAGTAGGGTTCAAGAGGATCGCAGAGCTTGGGCAGAGAAGAGACATCTGAAGCAACCTTCCAGAGTAGACTAACTGAGGTGCCCGTCTAAAGTTGGCGAACCGGGCAGAACAGAGCAATATGGAAGAGCATCCGCAAGCTTCCAGAGGAGAGAACCAGAGGAGGGCTTGGAAAGCTGGCTCTGCATTTGGGAGACAAGGACCCGACAAGTCATATGCCAATGATAGGCTTAGTCAACTAGGCGGTTAACGCACGAAATATGTGACTTTGTAAAATTATTATCTTGTCCTCAGCTGTAATGCCTATAAATACTCGTGACCTTGAAATAAACGACTCTCTCTCCTTTTTTCAATAGAACTCTCTTTTAGCTTCTTGAAAATCTGATAATCATGGGAACACAAGTATATCATAGGAGAATTACTACCTTACACCCGATGCGTTTAATTATAGTTTCACCAGTCTGCATAGTGTATGTTGAGGGAGAGAGTGCCGAGAGAGAGAGACATGTTTGGGAAGGGGGTTAAGCTATACTTACTTTTTCTTAAACATGTGGACCTTCTATTTTTACAACATTAATTTCACACTCCTTAATCTCCGTGCCCAAAAGAAAGGGGATAATATTATTGGGACGAAGGGAGTATAAGCATCAAAAATATTTTAAAACATAAACAATATTGTAAACATAAATTATGAGTATATTATTCTTTTATTTTCTTTCACTGCCCATTTTATTTAATAGATGAACTCATCACTAAATGATACTCCCTCCCTCCTCCATATTTATGCATATATTTCCTTTTTAGTATGTCCCCCAAATTTATGCACAATCTATTTTTGGTTACTATCATATATATAATTTTTTCAATTTTACTCTTATAATTTACACTATTTACGCACAATTAATCTACTTAGAGCATTGGTAATGCACCTACACGATCCATCCTACTCAAGTAAGGGTGAGATCGTGTAGGGCGTTGCAGCCTTGAGTCACTCGAGGGCTACACGTTCCATCGTGTATGCCCGATGGCCTTCAAAATTCGGCGCGTGTTTTACACGCGCTATATATAAAAAAAATAAAAATGTGGCAGCTTTGACTACCTCGATTTGCGGTCCCTTTTTTTTTTTTTACCGTTTGATATATATATATATATATTTTTCTTTTTTCTCATCTTTATCTATTCTTTTCCTTCTTCTTCCTCACTTTCTTCCTTCAACTTTCTATCTTCTCCTCTTAAAATGTGTTAAATTTGAGCAATTAAATTTAAATGAAAAGCATAAAAATCAAAACTAAAAAAATCATGTAGGCTATCATGTAACTCCAATGCGGCCTCCTTACTCAATGTGGTCCCCCCCTCATCAAGTAAGCTATCATGTAACCCCAATGCGGATGCTCTTACCATTTCTCAACTATCAATACTTTAAACAATTTTTTTATTAACGTCCCGTACGATGGTCAATTATGCATATTTATGGGGGACGGAGGAAATATAAAATATACTTTTTAAAAATACTTTTATTTATCTATTAGTAATAAAGTATTTGATGGATAACAATCATGATCTATTAATCAATAGTTAAAAATATAAATCTAATATTCATTAGATAAATCAATGATAGTTTTGGAGAGAATTTTTTGCAACTAAAACCTTTACTTTAATATATATTGATTATTGTTTGTAGATATTTTTCTTTTGTAAGGGTTAGTAGTATATTTTTACTCTAATAGGATTCAATATAGTATCTTTCTTTAAGAAAAAATGGAATTCAGTATATCTTTTGATATTACATGCAAGATACAATAATCCTCACGAAATCCAAAAAAGTTCAATTTTGTTCTTATATTATCGTCGTTTTCTAATTGAGCTTTTATATTTATTGTTCATTATGTTTGAGTTTCTATACTATTATTTGCTTTAAATAAATTATTTACTATATGTAGTTTTTTTTTTAAATTACTACTTAACTACTTATTTTTATAAAGAATATATAATTTGTGTATATAATACTTCAAATCATATATGTATATGTTTCAAATAACACATGTTACACATCCATAATAACTACCGAAATTTAAATAATAATTAAGAATACATTACATTGTACATAAATTGTAATTTTAATTTTATTAAACTATTATATATATATATATAATTATACAAAAAATAATTGTACTAATACTTTTGGACTATGTCATTTCTTGAAAGCTCAATAAATATTCTAATTCAAATTTAATTAAATTGAAAGCCTAACATACCAAAAAGCCCTTCTTTTTTTTTTGAAGTGGAACCAAAAAGCCCAAAATTTGATTTAATAATTTCGAAGAATGATGATAAAGTAGCAGTACTTGACTTAGTACCCTTTTTTTTTCTATGCGCCTCTCTTCGCTTTCCCTAATCTCTCTGTCGTCCGACGGTAGCCGCCGCCTAGCCCTCGCCGGCTTGCCCCGTCTCCTTCGATCCAGAGTCGGAGACAAGGGGGTGGCTGGTAGTGGCCACCGCCCCCCTCAAAATTTTAAATTTTTCTATGTATATATATGCATAAATATATAAATGTATATAAATGTTTATTTAAATATATATGTGTATACAATTTTTTTAATGGCCCATTCTATGATCGATCCCAATATAATTTCTAATTAAAATCTAATTTAATAGTTTGAACTAAACAAAATTCATTTAATAAAATATAGTGAAATTTGGTTATACAAAAATTGATTTGCTTATTATATTCACTCATATATACTTGACTTAAAGGATAATCGTGTTATTTGAAACTATATAATTTATGAAAATATTGTTCATTATTATTATTACTATTATTATTATACTTGTCTTTTAATAGAAAATGTATGAAATGACCAAAAACAAATTTGTTTGTTATTTAGACTATACTTGTCTTTTAATAAAAAAATGCCTAAAATATACGAAATGTTCAAAAAAAAAATTGTAATGTATTGAAACTAATTTGTAATATATTAAAACTATATAATCTATGAAAATGTTGTTTGTTATTATTACTATTATACTCGTATTTTAGTAAAAAATGCCTTAAATATACGGAAGCCAAAAAAAAATTTCTTGGGGGCGGTAGCCCCCTGAACTTAATTCCTGGCTTCGTCCCTGCTTCGATCGACGGCAGAAGTGAAGTAAGGCGGCAGCCTATTAGGGTGTTTTCGAAGTTTGATTTTTTTTTTCCGCCTTACTGAAGAATCCATGGATTAAGTTGAAGATTTTGTAGATATACAGAAATACTTGAATATTTTGTAAATTTCCAAATAATCAGACATTAGACAAATACTTGATGCTCATTGCTTTTATTCATGGATAATGTTAAGATGTATGAAATAATTTGTTGAAGACAAAAAAACAATATAAAGCAGCCCTAATTTTATTTCTAAATTATGCCGTTTCTTCATCTTGACTCTATTTTTTGTTTTAAATTCTTTCATCATAACTCTGCTTCTCTATGCGCCTCCTTCTTCTTCTCTTCTTATTCTTTCTTGTTGCTGGCAGAATGTTTCCTTCTCTTTTCTTCAGTTCCTTCTTGTTCTTTTATTCTTTCTTCTTGTGATTGGCAGAATGTTAATTACTTTCTTTTTGGTCTCTTTTCTTCAGTTATCACGGGTAATAGTAGTGTTGGTAGTGGCGATGACAATGAAGGATGATTGTTGGTAAATTTGAAAGTGTGAATCTCTATCGTATTTATAGAAAAACGTGAACCACACAAGAGAGAGGGAATTACAGCAAAATTTACCAAACCCGAACCGTTTCTAAAACCACACAAATTATAAAAATGAAATGAATAGCAAAAGCAAGGTGTAAAACCCCACGACTGACATTTATCGCATCGCATTTTACAATCTCAGTTGTTTTATCTCTGAAAGTGGAAAACACTTGACGTTGTACTCAACTGGTTTCGTGTGTGTTGCTTGCTATATTAGTATACTGGTGTTGTATTACGTGCGATGCACGATAAGAGTATTATTTTAAAAAAATTATATATAATAAAATGTTGATAAAATAATTACTAACAAAACTAATATCGAGAGAGATAGAAATAATTGTATTAAATATTATATTATCAAAAAATTAGATTTATTAAACTCTAATAGGGGTCATATATAGCCTAGAATGTCCAAACAAGTAAAAAGGAAGAAATTAAAATTTATAAATAATATTGCAATAGTAAAATTAATAAATTAAAGTTCATTTTATGATCTTTCATTAAAGTGTTATATTGCATATTTTATCCTAGATATAATTACATGAAAATGAGAATAATGTGCCCTATCTATAAAATGAGAAGAAAAGGGAAGAAATTAAAATTTATAATTAATATTGTAAGAATAAAATTTTCGGTGGTTTTGTATTTAATTTGTTGTCAACAATTTTTATTTTTTTATTTTGAAGTGTATTGAAATTTGTTACTTTTGTATTTAATTGTAATTTTTTTTGTCCATTTCAATTTACTCTTCTAATTGAATTTATTTACACTCTTATTATATATATATATATATATATATATATATATATGTAACATTTTATATTTTTTCAATTTTACCTATATATTTTTCTAAATTATATATTAGTCCATAAAACTTGTTAATTTTATTTAACTTATGTAATTTATATCGTTGTTACGTTTATCATATTTGAACCCTATTTATAATATATGAAACTAACTATGATAGATAAGAAATAAAGTTAATAATAGTATATGAATAATGTATATTATTCAATAACTTATGGAGTAGTATTTTTTTCCTATAGGAATCAACAATCTATGTTTAATAGTATGAAAATTTTGAACACTTAATTGGATTAAGTAACCTTAAATTAAAAGTCCAACTATTATTAAATCATCATCCAATACATAAAAAAACTATTAAATTTAACAAAATAGGTCACCCTTAATTTTATAATTTTGGCATTTATAAAACAAAATTAATAGCCCACACTTCGTATTAAAATTTTGGGTTCTTAAAAGTTCAAATTTCAAATTATAAAAGTATTAGCCCAAAATCTAAATCTCAAATAATAATAATAATAAAAAAAATTAAACTCAACAATCAAAAACAAAATTAAAAATAAATATAATCATTATAAAATGAAAAATAGGTCTACCTCTAATATCATCTCTTTTTTCGTCTTTTCCTAATCATCATTAGTTTAGGAAATATTACTCGTTCAATTGGAAATGGGAGGGATACTAAAATGTGGGTGGATAGATGGGTGGGGACGAAACCGCTTTGCCTCGTTTTTCCTAGATTGTTTATGCTGGCGTTTGATAATCTTGTGTCGGTTGAGGAGTCGGGAAGGTGGGTGGACGGTGCATGGGTTTGGGAGTTTAAGTGGAGACGAGAGTTGTTTGAATGGGAAAAGGGTTTGGTTGATGATTTACTTGTGTTCATCTCAAATGTTGAGTTTAATGCAGATTGTAGAGACACATGGAAATGGAAGGCGACGAAGAATGGAAAGTTTTCAACCAAATCAGCATTTTCTATCTTGGAGGAGAGCTACATGGAGAGTCATCCTCCACAGCAGCACAGTGAAACGCTTTCAAATGTTTGGGACGCTTCGGCTCCACACAAGGCGAGGGTGACGGCTTGGAGATGCCTGAGAAACAGGCTTGCTACATGTGATAATCTGGTGAAGAGGCAGGTGATGCTGGACTTTGTTGAGAGGCGGTGCAACGCATGTATTTCGAGTGAGGAAACGGCGAATCACCTGTTCTTGTTTTGTCCAAAAGTGATGATGGTTTGGGACTCAATTCAAAGATGGATTGGTGTTCAGACGGTCAGACCAGGTAATGTTGCCCAACATTTTACTTCCTTCTCTCACCTGGGGCGTGGAAAGAAAAGTTGGAAGATCCTCAAGGCGCTATGGATTGTTATTGTTTGGCTCTTGTGGAAAAAAGGAATGAGAGTTGATGGTGGAGTTTGGGAGGTTAGTCGACTGGTGCTTGAGGTTAAAGGTAGACTGTGGAGTTGGATTAAAACATTCAATCTGGGTGTTGTTGAAGTTGACTTCGATGTGTGGTGCTCTCATGAGTTTTCTTTGTCTTCTTGTATCAAAATTTAGGTACCTCTGGTACCGTTGATGGTTTCTAATAAAATTTCTTTTTTTCTGATAAAAAAAAAAAAGTTTAGGAAATCACAACCTCTTAATATAAATAAGGGTTAATACCGTGAAAAACCATGAACTTTGGTGCGATTTCCAAACTTTCCATGAACTATTTTTTTTTATCAAATTTTCCATGAATTTAAACGCCTGAACAATTTTTCCACGGTTTTTACCTCCGGTGAAGGTCCGGTCTTAGTTGGCGCCTACGTGGCAATACCGAGCTGACATGACGCCTACGTGGTAATACTGAGTTGACGTGGCCTCCTACTTGGAAAAAAAATAAACAAAAAAATAGAAAATCGATTAATTTTCCTCCCTTTCCTCCAGGTCGGCCGGTGGACCGCTGCCTTCCTCCGGCGAAGCAGCGCCGGCGACCACCACCTCTGCCTTCCTCCTTCGTGACGGTCACCTCGCTCAATCTCAGACACGAAGAGCTATGCTGTTCCAGACCTCGCGCCGCTGCTGTGCTCGCGCCGCCTCCGAAGAGCTATGCCGTCTTCGTTTCCGATCGTCCACAAGAAATCCCCAAAATCCTCCTCCCCAAACCTGCACCGCCACCCTATTCAAATCAGTGATTCCGCCGCATTGAACCCCCTCTACCGCCCTCTCTCTCTCCACCGCCCTCCACCATCATCATTACGAAGACCCGCCGTGAGAGAAGGGGACGCGAAGACTCGCTGGCCCTAATTTCAGCAGATGCGGCCAAAACCCTACCTCCTCCGCCGTACCTGCTCCACTGTGCCTCCACCGCCGCTATCTTCCCAATTTCAGCAGACGCAATCAAACCTTATCTTCCCATTCATCTCGACTCACGACACCTCCCCCCTCTCTCGCCATCGCTCCCTCTCTCTCCATCGCCCTCCACCACCAACATCACCAGATTCGCCGTCACCAACCACCCCCGTAGCTCCACCGCCTCCCCTGGCATGGTTGGACTCGCAAATTCACCGCCTCTAGCCCTGGTATGGTTGGGCTCGCAGATCTGCCGCCACCAACCACCCCCGTAGCTTCGCCGCCTCTCCTGACATACTCGCAGATCCACCGCCACCAGCCACGACGGCGAGTTCGACCTCCAACCGAGAGAGAGAGGTTTTGGCTCAAAACGACGTCGTTTTACCCTCAATTAAACGACGTCGTTTCTTTTCGCCGCCGGCTACGCCATGTCAGCACTCAATTTGGGGATTTTTGAAAATCGTGGAAAAATTGTTCAACCCCTTAAGTTCATAGAAAATTTGATAAAAAAAATAGTTCATGGAAAGTTTGGAAATCGCACCAAAGTTCATGGTTTTTCACGGCATTAACCTATAAATAATGGAGTAAAAAGAGTATATCTCTTTATTAGGTTTACAGAAATACTTTATTAGCCTTCACCTCTAATCCATATTTCTTCCTATTCTCACGCTACCAGCTCAGCTCGTCTGCAATCTCTCTCTGTTTTCCGCCGCTCGTCGCCCCCTCCGGCCCTCGAAATCTCTACAGCAACAGCCTGCGCCGTGCTCCGCCTCACTGTGCTGCCTATCAGTTTTCGTCGTCCTGCTTCCTCCGGCCTCGGCCCATCCGTCTGGCGACTCTTTAGCAGCTCTGCCGACACCTCCCCAACCCAACACCTAATAGCAGGTAAATCGACTGCAATTTGAAATGTGTGAGCTGAGATGTGGAAGTGAAGAATTCATATTTATTGCTGCTAACCTGACTTAGCATATTCAAAACTCAAATAACCTATTACCCAACAGATAATTATTCAGTAGATTAAAGGAAGTGTGACTTGGCGGGAAAAATTGGCAGCTGAAAACCTTGCTTTAATATTAGTATAGATAGATTTCCTTGCCATTGTAAAACCTGCACTCGCTATTGAATTTGTTGTTACACTTACAAATTTCAAAGAATTGTAGTGATTTCAGCTTCAATTCGAATCTTAGTTAAGCTCCGGGAGTTTGTGAGTGGACTTAATTTACTTCCGTTTTGGATAGGTCGTAAATTTCTCTGGGTGATTAACTTTGCTCATCTCTTGAGTTTTAGATGTTGATAGTTGAATAGCTGAGTTATGAATCTTGTATTATTTTTCTATTCTGTTTAATTGCCTAAAGGAATATGTACTTTCAATTGTAGGATGCTAAGTTTGAGGCATTCTCTTGTAACTATCAATATAGGATTGCAGACAGTTGTATTTGGGAATAATCGGTATCGATGTCCGGTGGTAAGTTTTTTTGTTGAATATATTTTCTTCGCTAATTTTCTTTTTCAACCTTTGCATTAGTGGTATTATCTTTTGCTATACGTATGATTAGCTTGAGGGTTCTTCAATGCAAACAATATACCATGTGTCCTTTATTCTTCTTTTGCTGAGGGAGAATTACAACTCATAATTATGTATGCAATTTTTCTTTCTTATTAATTCTCCTTTCTCTGTTTATAAGATATGGCACATAAGTCTTAACATTTTTATGTCTAATATAAAGTCTTCCAATGCCAAATGAATGTAAGAGGTTGTAGTTGGTAGTTTGTTAAACAAACAGATTGTTCTTGGGTGAACGTGAATTGCATGCATAGAGGGATTGGTGGGACAATAAAATCGCAATGACATCAAGTGGAAAAGCTTGGTCTGGTACTGAATTTCAACGAACAATGCAACGCGGGACTGAATGACTGCATGGGGACCCTAATTATCAGTAGGAGCAAAATCATGTTGATGATTTGGTCTTGTGGTTGTTAAAATGATCTAGAAAGATGTTTGGTTTGACATCTCTCTGCTAGATTATTAAAATCATTGTATATATTAATATATACGTATAGATTGTTTAAGCATATAATATATACTATGTATACAAAGGTGGGCATATCTTAAAACTGCTCATAGAAGAATTTAACACTATAGTTACATTTTTTAGGTTGCAAAAGTCCATCACATAGCAGGGGTTGAAGGGAACAAGGATATAATAATATCCATCGGAAGAGATGGTGCTGCTGAATTATTATTGCCTTATTTGGTTTTTAATGCTTAGTCTAAATCATCCTTGAATATGATACAATGAATTGATGACATTAAATGCATTAGTAATATTTTGCAGGAATGTGCTGCTAAAGGTCCTCGACCAAGGTACCCTCGCGTATGGAAAACCAAAAAACGGATAGGGACCATTTCAAAGTCCCGAAAGTTTGTCGAATGTGTGAGCTTTCGACCATCGTGATCTCTATTTCTGGGTAAAAGTAGAATTTGATTTATTTCTG